>NC_057943.1:6503953-6518953 GCF_018555375.3 Anguilla rostrata | reverse complement strand
GACAATAACAAGTACAAGAACAAGACTAACTACAGGAACAAGAGGAACACCAGGACAAAAAAAAACAACATAATGGGGAAAAACCTTAAAAAGAAATCAGTGAAGTAATAAAATCGCCTGTGTCAAAGTGTGGTTCAGTTATTTAAAATGCGTGAGGCACTTGGGAGGAAGAAACTGTTTCTAAAGCGTCTAGTAGAGAGTAATTTTGTGACGTGCTGTTTGTATTGTTTTCTTAATCCGAGCTCCTTAATAACTTGATTAAGCAATCAAGAGCCTTAAATGAATTGGGATACTGCGCTCCGCAGTGTTCAGCGATTGATAACGTCAGGCCCTTAGGTTGCCGCGGTAACTTCTGATGTGTGTGGCGCGGTTAGTGTCGCTGTTGTGTGTGACGCCCTGTTGTCTCGTCCCCCCGCCCCCCACACTTTGCCCCCCCCCCCCCCCCCAGAGGAGTGCCGGGAGGAGTGCCAGTTCAACGCGGTGTGCCTGGTAGAGCGCCTGGGCGCCTTTGGTTGTCGCGGTAACTTCTGATTGTGTGGCGCGGTTAATGTCGCTGTTGTGTGTGACGCCCTGTTGTCTCGTCCCTCGTCCCCCCTCGCCCCCCCCCAGAGGAGTGCCGGGAGGAGTGCCAGTTCAACGCGGTGTGCCTGGTGAGCACTTGGGCGCCTTGGTTGTCGCGTAACTCTGATGCGTGCGCGGTTAGTGTCGTGCTGTGTGTGACGCCCTGTTGTCTGTCTCGTCCCTCGTCCCCCCCCCCCCCCAGAGGAGTGCCGGGAGGAGTGCCAGTTCAACGCGGTGTGCCTGGTGGAGCGGCTGGGCCCGCGCTGCTCCTGCGAGCCCATCCAGTGCGACGGGACGTACCGCCCGCTCTGCGGCAAGGACGGGCGCACCTACGCCAACGACTGCGAGCGCCAGCGCGCCGAGTGCCAGGCCAAGGCCCACATTCCCATCAAGCAGCAGGGCCCCTGCGGTGAGGGCCCCCCCCGCACGCGCTCACACGCTGTCTGAGGGCCACTTCCTGTCTGACTCTGCCTCCCACTTCCTGTTTGGTTCCTGATGTGTTTTGTTGTTTTGTTTTTTTTGTCCTTTTTTGTCTATTGTCTCTGAAATGTGCCGCACTGTGTGTTATGTCTTTGCTGTGTCTGTGTCTGTGTTTTCCTCTCTGTCTGTGTGTGTGTGTGTGTGTATTTGTGCTGCTTGTTCTACGGTTAGAGGTGCTGTATGTCCTCACGGACAGGCAGAGACACACTGTGCCACACGCTGACCTGCATTATCATTACCATTCCTTCCCTCACCCTGCCATTACATGTGAATCCGTCCATCCGTGGCCTCTGCGTCTGTGGTAGTGCCAGAATGTTCCGCACACACACACACACACACACACACACACCGGTCTCCTGTCTGCTGTCTTCTCTTGTTGTCTCTGGTTCTGCTTCCTTTAAAGGTGTCTCACTGCTTCGGTGCTTCGCTCTGTCACTCTGTCCGCGTGCATCCAGGGTGGACTCTCCGCTCGCTGTGAGTGGGCAGAGTGGAGCCTTCACTGCAAGGGGGCTTCATTTGGGGTGTTGGGGGTTGGTAGAGGGAGCGGGGGGTGGGGGGGATTTCGTGTCATGTGATTGGTTGGGAGAAAAAAGGGGTGTGGTCGGGAAATGAGAGTGTGTTTGACAGGACGAATGGGCGGGTCCTGCTGTCTCTAATGGAACTGTGAGTCCTTTCTCCCCCCCTCCCTCCTCCACCCCCCCCCCCCACCGCTGATGAAAGCTGTTCGTCTGCTCTGTCTACACCTTTCCCTGCTCTCCTGTTGTGGGGGAAGGAAAGGATCAGTGAGGTTGTAGAGCTCTTCTTCTTCCGACTGCTGTCTGTTTATCCTCTTCTAACCTGCCCCCCCCCCTCACCCCCCTCAGTTTCAAACTTCCCCCTGACCCTCAACCCAACCTTCGACCCCTGACCCCCTGACCTTTGACCCTGAACCCTGCATGGCGCACAGCATGCGGTCCTCCTTCGCCCCGCCCCACCCCGCCCCGCCCCTGGCCCTGTGACACCCATCCTCCCGCAGCAGCTGAACTCCGGCTGACTCCCCAAGCCCCTCCCCTTCCTGTTTACAAGCCCCAGTACTGACTCCATTTCAGACCGCTATTAAAATCTGTGATGGGCATCCAAAGGAACTCAAACCGTGCCATGGTAAGGTTCTTGTGCCCCGCCAGGGGGCCTGTGGAACTGCGGACTGGGGTGGGGGCAGTCTTTGAGGGGGAGGGGGGGGGGGGTATTCGCTTGAGCACAGGTTTACCTGAGATCAGCAGTGGGTTTCCTGTCGGTAGTGTAAATGTTAGGTTATTTTCGGGAGTAACATTGAGAGGCGCCGAGCTGCATCACAGTATGACTCATTAACATTATTTTTTTTTTCTTGTGCCTTTCCCTGAAGTGCATAAATTGTCGTGCAGAAAGACACCGCGGCTGTACGCGATCTTCACGCCTTCGTTATTTCTGACAAAGTGAGCGCTTCAGGAGAAGTTAGAGCGGGCTTTCTTAAGGAAAAAAAAATCACAGTTATTTACATTTGCATATCGTGCAAACAGCTCCCCCCTCCTACGAAGGGGAAAGAAAAACACCTCTTGGTTTTAATTAAACATCAAACGCGCTGCGTGAAGGGCTTGCCAGGCCGGCTTGTTTTTTGTTTTTTTTTTTGGGGCGGGGGGGAGGGGGGCAGGGGTGTGTGTGCGTGTAGGGGGGGGGGGGTTTGCTGTATTCTGGAGGGAAGCCTCTAGCTGCGGACACCTGCGTACGTTTGGGTTTGATGTTTAATTATAGAGCGCTTCTTCTTTTGTTTTCTACACCCCTTCTTCCTCCTCCTCCTCCTCCTCCTCCTCCTCCTCCTCTCTGCCAAAGTTGTGCTTGTCCTTGACTTGCTAGCGCTGCGGTCGAGTGGGGGGTGGCTCTCTGAACCTCAGTCGCTACGCTAACGGATACAAAACCACAACAACAAAAAAAACAGGTTCCTCCCGGGGGGGGGTGACTGTCTGATCCTCCCTTGTTCATGGAAGTGGGCGGGAGGGGGGGGGGGAGGCGGGAGGGGGGACGTGGGAGGGGGGGACGGTGGATCAGTAGCTAAAGGCTAAAGGCTGTTCCTGGTGCTGTCGGAAACTCCTGTTAAACCCACGAGTCCAACGAGCAGCTCGGGCCTGGCCTAGGAGGAGCTCTTGGAAATCCCCGCCCCTCAGCCCCAGCCAATGAGAAACTGACCGCTGAATTAGCGGTCCCTTAAACAAGCCATTTAAAGTGCATTCAGATATTTACCTCAAAGGCCCTTGGTTTTAATATAACGTAGCAGTGTGAGAAACCAGAGCATAAACCTGAGCAAAGTATATATGTTTTTTTTTTAAAATATATGTTTAAATATATGTTTTCGATTGGCACAGCCAGTTTTTGTGTGTGATGAAGGGAGATGTTCCCGTCAACCAGACAGCTTTACAATGGCTGCGTAGAGGGGTGTGTGGTCTAAAGGAAGAAAAGATGCTTCAGATAACTCTAAAGCAGCTCGTATACTGTAGCTGCGATATTTTTATTTTTATTTTGTTTTTCTTTATTTAACCGGGGTAGTCGCGTTGAGATTGACATCCCTTTTGTGTGTGAGCCCTGGAGCTTACACATCTTTGGACTTGTGGAATATGCCTGAAGAAATTTGTATGGATATATATATATATATAGGTGCTTTTCTGGCTTGCATTCAAAACCAGAGAGGGTGAAGTGGACTCGGTTTTTGTTAGCAGCTGCGACCGCAGCTCGATAGCTCTGTCTGTCGGTCGGTCGGTTGGTCGGTCGGTCGGTTGGTTGGTCGGTTGGTCGGTTGATCCACAAAAGTGTCCCACCCCGTAGCGGCCACAGTTTTCGCCCCAGGAGGCTGAAATTCGGCATGGAGGTTGGTCATGACCGAAGGTAGAGCTGAGTAACTTTCAGGCCGCTTGACCGAGAGGGGGCGTGGCGATGGGCGTGGCCTATCACGAAAAGGCGCATAACTCCTCAATGGATTCGCGGATTTGCACAAGATTTTTTGTGTAAAGGTTGCTCATGAGCCAAAGAAGAGGTCACGTGTTTGTGTGAGGGTGTGCGCGTGGACGCATGCACACATGGATGCACGCGCGTGTGTGCGGTCGCAGCTATTGCGGATTCGCGCTTGTTGTCGATGATGCGTAAGGTCCTACACGTGACCATCTGCCCCGCCCGCCTGTCAGAGAGCGAAGGGCTGCCGTATCGATTGGGCGGAGGGCGAAAGGCTGACGAAGGGCCGCTCCGATCTCTGGAGGAAATCCGCTGTCCAGTCAAGTGGACGGCAACGCGCCGGGCGCCATGAACTTACTGGCTTCACTGACCCCACCACTCCCATGAGGTGCGCCCTGAGTGTCAGCCAAAAGTCACATGACCACATTTCCATTCCATAGGATATATACAGTATATATATACACACAGTATGACACGTGTTTCGGGTTCATTTAAACTTCCGTAGAAAGTGAAACTTGGCGAATGGTTCAGACGCTCTTGCATTCATGAGGGTTTGACACGTTTGAATAGAAATGTGTTAACGCTTGTCTCTTGCTTTAACAAGCAGGCGATGGCGGGGAGACGTCAGCCATTTTGAGTGATGGCGCTCGGTGTCCTCTTGATGTTTGTGTAATCTGGGTCAGCTCCCTCGCCTGCAGTAAGAAGGCACAGTGCACAGACTCGGCACGTGACCCACATTGAAGCCAACGCGTTTTGAAGTGGTGGAAATTTGAGCCCCAGGTGAGGGGGGGTGGGGGGGGGGTGGGTTCCATGGCCCCTGCAGGCAGAGGGGGGTGGTGGATTGGGGATGTAGGGCAGCTTGTGTGATGCTGGGGACTCCCACAGAAACATTAGGGGAACGCAGTGAAATCTGTGTTTCCGTGTGGGACGGTCCCAGACTGGACTGGGGTGGGTAGCCTGACAGCAAGATGTGTCCACGTCCGATCCCTCTCCCACAGAGTAGCTAAAATGCTGATGTCATGGCAATACTAACATGGGCCAGCTCTGAATAATTTATTAGTTCATTGTAATTACTCACTACCCAGCATCCATTGCAGCTTTACAGATATATACAACGAGTGAGTTATCAGGCAGTCTGAACACCCACTAACAGGCAGTTAGCGTGATTCAAAGCTGAGGTCGTGAGAGAGAAAAACTCGGCGGGGGGGGGGTGCTGTAGGAATATGTGATACATGGGCATGTGCTACTTCAGACTATAGCTCCAATGTTGACCCCCCCCCCTCCCCCACCCCTTGAGGCACCTCTAGCCTCTTCCTCTTCCTGTCCGTGTGGCGTGTCGCGCACCTTCAGGTCAGCCGCTCGTGTCCACGGCGACGCCCGTCTGCTCTCCGCAGCGGTTCTTCCGCCTGTTCGTATCCGTCTGTTCACACCACCCCTGTCGCAAGGCTGTGACTCATTAACAGTCTTCCACTTCTTCAGCTTTCTGTCCTCTGTTTATTTAATACAAGTCCTTTCCCCTTTTTTATCGTCTGCTTTATGTATTTTAATATTCGTTTTTTTTACGGCATTTTTCTCATGGTGGTTAATAGCACAGTGGGAACTTTCTTTGCCTTTCTTAACGGAAGGAAGAGAAGGGGCCTTGCTGCTGCTCATCTGCGTTTAGTGAAAACCGAATGGTGCTCATGGTCCTCCCCCATCTTAGCTATCGATCTCCTCTTAACTCCCTTCACCTCCCTAGCTGCCTAATAGAGACCAGAGAGCCTTTTCCCTCCGGCAGGGTCCGTGAGGGTTGGTCTCACTGGGGGAGTGTGGGGGGGGTACCTGTGCTTCTTAAGCATCCCTCCACCTCCCCCCCCCCCCTTACCCCCAAAATTCCCAGTTCCCCTGGAGAGAGAGGAGCCTCTCACCCCATCTGCAGCTCACGCGGCGACAGCTCTGGCGGGCTAATCGGAACTGAAGACTCCAGAACTCAACAGATTTCAATCTGCATATTTATGAGTGGGAGCGGGGGCACATGCTTGCATTGATATGCAGGGTGGGGGGGGGGGGGGGGGCTGTTTGCTTTCCGGCGTGCTGGAGCCCGTGTACCCAGCTGGGAAGAAGAAGACCCCCCACCCCACGCCCTCAGTCCCCCCCCCCCCTCACGCCTCGCCCCCTACACTAATGGCTGTGTGGCTCAGCTTGATCTGACAGAGGCAGAAAGACAGGTTAATTGTGAGATCCCAACGCCGTGTTCGTCGCTAATCTTCGCCGACGGGGAAGGGCTGGGCTTCCGCGCGGGGTGATGGCGGGTGTCAGGATGTGGGGCGGGGGGGGGGAAGCTGGCGGTTATCTCATTGCTCGGAAACGCAGCCGGCGTTCGCACCGGCGAAACCTCTCGAGCTCGCCGGGACTTTAACTCCCTCCGGGGTCGGGCCCCTCGTATAATTTAGCGCTAATTGACCCCGTCACTGGGAGCATAGGCTTCGTTTCTGCTTTGGGGGGAGACACACTGCCACTCCGACCCCCCCCCCCCCCCCCCCCAGCAAACTGTGCGGTTGGTCCATTACAGGTGCTGTCACTACCCTGCACTGCCGCAGCCTGGCATGCTCTAGAACGTTCCGAGGTTAAAAGGAGTGTCTGCCTCCCATGTCACAGGACACAGGAGCTGTTTGCGTTCCATGCGAAGCCTCTCTCTCTCTCTCTCTCTCTCTCTCTCTCTCTTCCTCTCTCTCTCCCTCACACACACACACACACGCAGTTTCTGTCTCTACTGAAGCAGCGAGACACTCTCTGACAGGACGCAGCAGCTGATCACAGCAATCTGTGCCCCTCCGGCTGCCTGCGGCGAACGCGTGCCGTATCATTACCGTCCTCTCGTTACCGCGCGCGTTAGCCGCTCGCTTCCTGTTCCTGCGCACGTGCGCTCGAGTGCCGAAGCGCTTCGCGTGTGGAGGAGAATTATCTTCGCCCGCTAACCGGAGCTGGAGAGCGACGGTGCCAGTCAAGTAGTCGCAGCCAGATTTTTTTTTTTCCCCTCCCAAGTGAGCCCTGGGCCTGTTTTTTTTTTCTTTTTCTTTTTCTTTCTGACCAGATCATCAATTCAAAACGTCAAGGTTTTCCTTCTTCTATTTTTATTTTTTCATTTTTTATTTTTGGTTTGTGGTCACAGCTGTTCCAGGGAGGACTGTGTTTCTCAGACCGTGCGGTATCTGTGGCCCTCTCTCTCTCTGCAGCGGCGCTGTAGCTGTGGCCCCCTCTCTCTCTCTGCAGCGGCGCTGTAGCTGTGGCCCTCTCTCTCTCTGCAGCGGCGCTGTAGCTGTGGCCCTCTCTCTCTCTGCAGCGGCGCTGTAGCTGTGGCCCCCTCTCTCTCTCTGCAGCGGCGCTGTAGCTGTGGCCCTCTCTCTCTCTGCAGCGGTGCTGTAGCTGTGGCCCCCTCTCTCTCTGCAGCGGCGCTGTAGCTGTGGCCCTCTCTCTCTCTGCAGCGGCGCTGTAGCTGTGGCCCTCTCTTCTCTTCTGCAGCGTGCGCTGAGCTGGGCCCCTCTCTCTCTGCAGGGCTGTAGCTGTCGGCCCCTCTCTCGGGCAGCGGCGCGAGCTGTGGCCCTCTCTCTCTGCAGCGGCGCCTGTAGCTGTGGCCCTTCTCTCTTGCAGCGGTGCTGTAGCTGTGTCTTCTCTCTGCAGCGGCTGCTGTAGCTGTGGCCTCTCTCTCTCTGCAGCGGCGCTGTAGCTGTGGCCCTTCTCTCTGCAGCGGCGCTGTAGCTGTGGCCCTCTCTCTCTCTGCAGCGGCGCTGTAGCTGTGGCCTCTCTCTCTCTGCAGGGCTGTAGCTGTGGCCCCTCTCTCTCCTGCAGCGGCGCTGTAGCTGTGGCCCTCTCTCTCTCTGCAGCGGTGCTGTAGCTGTGGCCCCCTCTCTCTCTGCAGCGGCGCTGTAGCTGTGGCCCTCTCTCTCTGCAGCGGCCTGTAGCTGTGGCCCTCTCTCTCTGCAGCGGGCTGTAGCTGTGGCCCTCTCTCCTGCAGCGGGCTGAGCTGTGGCCCCCTCTCTCTGCAGCGGTGCTGTAGCTGTGGCCCTCTCTCTCTGCAGCGGCGCTGTAGCTGTGGCCCCTCTCTCTCTGCAGCGGCGCTGTAGCTGTGGCCCTCTCTCTCTGCACGGCGCTGTAGCTGTGGCCTCCTCTCTCTCTGCAGCGGCGCTGTAGCTGTGGCCCCTCTCTCTCTGCAGCGGCGCTGTAGCTGTGGCCCTCTCTTCTCTGCAGCGGTGCTGTAGCTGTGGCCCTCTCTCTCTCTGCAGCGGCGCTGTAGCTGTGGCCCTCTCCTCTCTGCAGCGGTGCTGTAGCTGTGGCCTCTCTCTCTGCAGCGCGCTGTAGCTGTGGCCCTCTCTCTCTCTGCAGCGGCGTGTAGCTGTGGCCCCTCTCTCTCGCAGCGGGCTGTAGCTGTGGCCCTCTCTCTCTCTGCAGCGTGCTGTAGCTGTGGCCTCTCTCTCCTGCAGCGGCGCTGTAGCTGGGCCTCTCTCTCCTGCAGCGGCGTGTAGCTGTGGCCCCCTCTCTCTCTGCAGCGGCGCTGTACTGTGGCCCTCTCTCTTCTGCAGCGGCGCTGTAGCTGTGGCTCTCTCTCTCTCTGCAGCGGCGCTGTAGCTGTGGCCCTCTCTCTCTCTGCAGCGGCGCTGTAGCTGGGCCCTCTCTCTCTCTTGCAGCGGCGCTGTAGCTGTGGCCCTCCCCTCTCTGCAGCGGCGCTGTAGCTGTGGCCCTCTCTCTCTCTGCAGCGGCGCTGTAGCTGTGGCCCCCTCTCTCTCTGCAGCGGCGCTGTGCTGTGGCCTCTCTCTCTCTGCAGCGGCGCTGTAGCTGTGGCCTCTCTCTCTGCAGCGGGCTGTGGGGGTTTTTCTGCAGCGGCGCTGTAGCTGTGGCCCTCTCTCTCTCTGCAGCGGCGCTGTAGCTGTGGCCCTCTCTCTCTGCAGCGGCGCTGTAGCTGTGGCCCCCTCTCTCTCTGCAGCGGCGCTGTAGCTGTGGCCCCTCTCTCTCTGCAGCGGCGCTGTGCTGTGGCCCTCTCCTCTCTGCAGCGGCGTGTAGCTGTGGCCTCTCTCTCTGCAGGGCGCTGTAGCTGTGGCCCCTCTCTCTCTCTGCAGCGGCGCTGTAGCTGTGGCCCTCTCTCTTCTGCAGCGGGGCTCTCTCTCTGCAGCGCGCTGTAGCTGTGGCCCCTCTCTCTCTCTGCAGCGGCGCTGTAGTGTGGCCCTCTCTCTCTCTGCACGGCGTGCTGTGGTCTTTTGCGCGTCTTGCCCTCTCTCTGCAGCGGCGCTGTAGCTGTGGCCCTCTCTCTCTCTGCAGCGGCGCTGTAGCTGTGGCCCCCTCTCTCTCTGCAGCGGTGCTGTAGCTGTGGCCCCCTCTCTCTCTGCAGCGGCGCTGTAGCTGTGGCCCCCTCTCTCTCTCTGCAGCGGTGCTGTGGCTGTGGCCCTCTCTCTCTCTGCAGCGGTGCTGTAGCGGTGGCCCCCTCTCTCTCTGCAGCGGCGCTGGAGCTGTGGCCCCCCCTCTCTCTCTGCAGCGGCGCTGTAGCTGTGGCCCCCTCTCTCTCTGCAGCGGCGCTGGAGACGGGGCCTCGGGGTGCTTGGCTGTCGTTTCAAAGAGCCTCTGCCGGATTAGAAGAATCTTTCATTTTTCCGAAATAAAATGCAAAAACCGTCTCGATTACCAAAGCCAGGGCAGAAGTTATGAGAAGCTGTAATCGCAGATGCACGGAGGACTGTTTCTTGAAGAACCTTGATTTAATTTTTTCTCTTCTTCTTCTTCTTTTCTTCCTCTTCTTCTTCGCCTCCTCCTTCTTCTTCTTCTGCTTCTCCTCCTCTTTTCTTCTTCTTCTTCTTTGAATTAATAAATCTAGGGGAAATTCAAGTCTGGGGGGAAATGAAGAAAAACAAGGAAGAGAAGGGTTTTTATTTTTTATTTTTTTTTTGGAATGCTTTCATCTTTTTTTTTTTTTCCCGGAAACAAAGCAGGGGAGGGCGGAGGCGTTCGGAGGCAGCAGTTCCCAGGCGCTGGCCCGGGAAAATGGGTCGCTGAACCTTCCCGGCGCCCCGAGCTTGTTGAGGGGCTAGCCCGCCCTGGCCCTGCCTCCTGTCTGCCTGCCTGCCTTTTGTCAAAACCAAAGGGGGAAAACCTTCTTTGAGGGCGGTTAAATTAGGCACAGTTCCGCCGCATATTTAAGCCCAATTCAAAGATGTCCCCCCCCGGGAAAAATTAATATCTACCCCCGGGGCCCTTTAAAACCGAAGGTTTTTATTAGAGGAAACCCCGGGG
The DNA here is from genome assembly GCF_018555375.3 of Anguilla rostrata. Classification (NCBI taxonomy): domain Eukaryota; kingdom Metazoa; phylum Chordata; class Actinopteri; order Anguilliformes; family Anguillidae; genus Anguilla; species Anguilla rostrata. Next base: position 6,508,699 of record NC_057943.1, on the reverse strand, counting down.
CCCCCAGGCCCCCCCTTAGTCACACTGGGGCCCCTCCTTGTCTTTTTTTGGGGGCAATTTTTTTAAAATTTTTTTTTTTTCGGTTCACCCCCCTCATTGCAGTTTTCTCAAATTCTGCTGCTCTCCAGTAACTCAAAAAGGGGTTTCTTTTCTGTTCTCTTCTCTCTCTCTCTCCTCTCCCTTTCTCTCTCTCTCCCCCAAATTAAAATGCTTTTTTGGGATAAAACATTCGAAATATTGGAAAATTTTATACAGTATGAAATGGAAATGTTTAAACAGAAAAATTTTAACGGGGAAAATTATATATGTAATTTTACAAAAAAACCCGGGACTTTTGAGGGTGAAAAAAAAGGGGGAATAAAAAAATTTTAAAAAATAAAAATATTTTTTCGTTATTATATTTTTATTATTAAATATAATAAAAATAATAATAATAATAATAATAATAATAATAATAATAATAAAATGAATGAATTAAAAAATTTGGGGGGGGCAATTTCTTTTATTCTTTAAATTTTTTTTTTTCCCTTTCTTTAAAAAAAAACCCCCCCCCACCCCCCGGCTCACCCCCCCTCAGGTTCGAGAGAGAGGGAGAAAAAGAGAGAGAGGGAGAGAGAAAGAGAAACAAAAGAGAAGAGAAGAAAGTGCCGGGGGGGGACGTTCTGTCCCCAACCTCCCCGGGCCCAGCTTTTTGCCCCGGCCCTTTTTCCCCCGGGGGGGAAAAAAGGGGGTTTTTAAATGGGGGGTTGCCCCCCCAAAACCGCTAACCTTGGGAACAATCCCCCCAACGGTGGGGCCGGCCGGGTCAGAGGGAAGGTTTGGGGGTTCATTTGCAGTCTGCAGGGTTGAGATGAGCTATTCCCTTTTTCCCCCGTTTCTGAAACCCCAGAGGGGGAAAAGGGGAAAAAAAATTCCCCTTTTCCCCAAAAAGGGGGGGGGAAGGGGATGGGATGTTAAAATGTTGTATTCTGGAAAAAAGGAAAAAAATTTTGTCCTGGGGGGTCCCCTAAAATTCTCCCAGTGGGTTTAATAATTCTTTTTGGCCTTTTTGGGTTTTTAAAGGAATTTGGGGGAAAAAGAAAATTTTTTTCCCTTTGGGGGGGGCTTTGGGGAATTTACCCCGGCCCCAAATAGGGCGATGTTGACAATGCTGAGTAGGTAAACTTCTAAAAATTCTTTTTTTTTTTTGGTTTTTTTTTTTTGCTCCTTTTTTTTGAGTTTTTTTTGAATACTCCCCTTTAATTTTTCTACTTTTTTTTCCCCTTAACTGATTTTACTGTATACTGTATAGTTTTTTCCTTTTTTGGGATTTAAAAAAAAATATTTGAAATTTTAACTCCAGACTCCCCCTTTAAAAAAGGTTTTTCAGTAGTGTTTTAATTTCTCACTGGTGTTAAGGGTAATCATTGTTGGGTTTTAAAAGGTTTAAAATTGTGCCATATGAAGTCAAAGTTTAATTTTGATGGAAGAGTATATGTTTTTGAGAAGAGAATTTGAGTTTGGCATGGATGTTTGAGGTTTGTACTGATTGTGTAGTTTTTGGATTGTGTTAATAGTTTTGAGAAAAGGGGGAATTGTTTCATAAAATGTGTCTTAGCAATAGAAAAAAACTGTAAAAAAGTAAGCTCTAGACAGAGACCAGCCATCTTTCGGCAACAGCAAAATGATGACCATTCGTATCACCATCATCTTAGTATGTTGTTAAATATTAAATCCCCTCCCTCCCAACTACACACAGCCTCCCCCTGGCTCCACCCATCCTGAAAACCCCCCAAGTCCTGCATCCTTCTATGATACTCAAAATGAATAGCAATTCCTGATATGGCAAGAGATTTCTCCACCTCAGTGGTGTTAACCATTAGTCCCATTTCTGCTTTGTTCTTCCTGCTGAGGTGCACCCCCATCATATCCTGTCTCAGCAGGAAATCACCAAGGCAGCCCACTTCACTTCTCTTCTTCTCTTGCTGCAGTGAATACCAAAAATAAAACCCAGCAACACTGAACGCTTCCCCCAAGCACAGCAATGATCTAACCATGCATTGAAAGAGGACGCAGCCTAACACAGTCCTTAAAACAGTGGAAAATAGTCTTTCTGAGAGAGAGAGAGAGAGAGAGAGAGAAAGAAACAGAGAGTGTAAGAGAGCGAAAGGGACAGTAAATTTGAGTCTGCATGAGATTTTCCTCCTCCGCCCCCTCATGTAAAACTCTCTTTGTATAAGCAGCAATCTCATTTGTTTTTATGGAGCACAGTAGTACCACAGCAGTGGATACATCAGCAAGAGGTAAGGTACTGAACCTACAAGATCAGATACTGAACCTACAAGATCAGGTACAGCACTTACAAGAACAGAGACAGTACCTACAATAATAATAATAATAATAATAATAATAATAATAATAAATAATAATAATAATAATAATAATAATAAATAATAATAAACCTTTATTTGACTAGGAAGTCACATTGAGATTAAAACCTTGTGAGATTTTCCTCCTCCGTCCCCTCATGTAAAACTCTCTTTGTATAAGCAGCAATCTCATTTGTTTTTATGGAGCACAGTAGTACCACAGCAGTGGATACATCAGCAAGAGGTAAGGTACTGAACCTACAAGATCAGATACTGAACCTACAAGATCAGGTACAGCACTTACAAGAACAGAGACAGTACCTACAATAATAATAATAATAATAATAATAATAATAATAATAAATAATAATAATAATAATAATAATAATAATAATAATAATAAATAATAATAAACCTTTATTTGACTAGGAAGTCACATTGAGATTAAAACCTTGTGAGATTTTCCTCCTCCGTCCCCTCATGTAAAACCCTCTTTGTATAAGCAGCAATCTCATTTGTTTTTATGGAGCACAGTAGTACCACAGCAGAGGATACATCAGCAAGAGGTAAGGTACTAGACCTACAAGGTCAGGTACTGAACCTACAAGATCAGATACAGTACCTACAAGATCAGGTACAGTACCAACAAGATCAGGTACAGTAACTACAAGACCAGTTATAGCACCTACAAGATCAGGTACAGAACCTACAAGATCAGGTACAGCACCTACAAAACCAGGTACAGTACCTACAAGATCAGGTAAAGTAACTACAAGACCAGGTATAGCACCTACAAAATCAGAGACAGTACCTACAAGACCATAGACAGTACCTACAAGATCAGGTACAGCACCTACAAAATCAGAGACAGTACCTACAAGATCAGATACAGTACCTACAAGATCAGGTACAGATCAGATACAGTACCTACAAGATCAGGTACAGAACCTACAAGATCAGGTACAGCACCTACAAAACCAGATACAGTACCTACACGATCAGATACAGTACCTACAAGATCAGGTACTGTACCTACAAGATCAGGTACAGAACCTACAAGATCAGGTACTGTACCTACAAGACCAGATACAGTACCTACAAGATCAGGTACAGATCAGATACAGTACCTACAAGATCAGGTACTGTACCTACAAGATCAGATACAGTACCTACAAGACCAGATACAGTACCTACAAGATCAGGTACAGCACCTACAAAACCAGGTACAGTACCTACAAGATCAGGTACAGTAACTACAAGACTAGGTACACCACCAACAAGATCAGATACAGTAGCTACAAAATCAGATACAGTACCTACAAGATCAGGTACAGATCAGATACAGTACCTACAAGATCAGGTACAGAACCTACAAGATCAGGTACAGCACCTACAAAACCAGGTACAGTACCTACAAGATCAGGTACAGTAACTACAAGATCAGGTACAGCACCTACAAGATCAGGTACAGCACCTACAAAATCAGAGACAGTACCTACAAGATCAGAGACAGTACCTACAAGATCAAATACAGTACCTACAAGATCAGGTACAGCACCTACAAGATCAGGTACACCACCTACAAGATCAGATACAGTACCTACAAGATCAGGTACAGTAGCTACAAAATCTGATACAGTACCTACAAGATCAGGTACAGATCAGATACAGTACCTACAAGATCAGGTACTGTACCTACAAGACCAGGTACAGTACCTACAAGATCAGAGACAGTACCTACAAGATCAGGTACACCACCTACAAGATCAAATACAGTACTTACAAGATCAGGTACAGTAATTACAAGATCAGGTACAGCACCTACAAGACCAGGTATAGTACCTACAAGATCAGGTACAGCACCTACAAGATCAGGTACACTACCTACAAGATCAGGTACACTACCTACAAGACCAGGTACAGCACCTACAAGATCAGTTACAGTACCTACAAGATCAGATACAGTACCTACAAGATCAGGTATAGCACCTACAAGATCAGTTACAGTACCTACAGATACTGCTCCTGGGTAATTCCATGTCATGCTCAACCTCATCATGAAAATATTCAATTTAATATTTTTTCACTTTCACGTATTATAAATGATCAGATGTGTCTACAATGGTCATTAAAATGCTATATGGTTATTGTACTAACATGTTCTTAGCATCTAACATATTTTTCAATACTAAATCAGAAGCAGACCAACCTTAAAATGTTACAATTTATATCAAGCTTAAAAAACTTAAATTGGCAAGGGCTTTTGCAAAGCTAATTCAATTGATGTTTCATCCGAGTAATATATTATCTTGAAACACACAGTAAACATTATATATATTTAAAAAAAAATTAATGATGCGTGTGTAAAAATCCTTTATTTCTCAGATAAAACATCAGT
>NC_057943.1:6420700-6503854 GCF_018555375.3 Anguilla rostrata | reverse complement strand
TAGGCTACGTTAAAATTGGTAAAACATTTCCTTTGTCGCGAAACATTTAAGTTAGTAAGTTTATCGTCTTCAAGCCTACAGGTGGTTGCGAGCCAAAAGTGAATTACAACACGAATTCTCAAATCATCAACAGTTCTTGCAGTTATATCTATAGCGTATGCTGTTTCCCGTTATACCCCAGCTAGAGTTTCAGCATTGGCTACATATTCAATCTGTCTCCCAGGAGATTTAGCTAACATGGCGGAAAAATGTTTCGAAGAGCCAATTAAAGTGAAGTAAGAACACCTGGTATCCAATAGGACGAGAGAAAGGCAGCATCTGAAAAAAAATTATTGGGATTATGTTCATCCAATTGAAATTTGATGTGATATCACTCAATAAAAGTTAAATATAGCCTTTTGATCCAGTGTTTTAAATCCATCTATGCACTCTAATCGCAATGATTACAATCTATGATAACCAACAAACTATTTAAAATTGTTGGGGGAAATAATGGAAATCTATTCATTATAGGCCTAATGTGTTTTAGCCTATAGCAGCCTGCTTTTATAATATTCAGTAACAACTTATTTGGTATTCAGATTTTTGCGTCGGTTTTGTTTCTGTGCTACCTACAGTCATGCATAAATTTATCTCAAGAAATGACTTGGTTTTGCTTTATTTGAATTTGAATTTTAAATGTCTTTCAGTGAGTTTTCCTGGCCACTGTTACTTCTAGCTTGCGCTGTGGGTGTTTCGGCCAGGGTAAATTAAAGCGTATTGTGACAAAACCTAAAATAACGTATTTACCGCTACTCAATTGTACTTAAAACGTTGCCACTGGGAAGACATCAGACCACAAACGTACGACACATTTTAGCACCATCTATAGGACTGAATTTGAAATTGTATCACAGAGTTATTGTGTTACTTTTATGACGGTCGTCAAAACTATATACAGTGCACAGGACTACCTGCTTTTTACAACATCTATATATTATATAAATGTTCCACCAAAAGCAATATAAGCTCGAAGAATTTCCTAATGTTTTCTAGTAATGCGATGATGTTTTGTGTGGCGATGATGTTTTGAGTGAGTGAGAACCATGGTGCTACCATGGTGAAGCATAACCAGCTAGATTGTTGCCACTGGGTGTCAGTAGAGACCTGTTTTTCTTAACCCTCCTGTTATGTTGCGGGTCAAATTGACCCTTTTTAAAGTTTGAAAATCTAGGAAAAATACTTAAAATTATTTTTTCAGTATGAAACTTCTTCTACTGGCCTTAATTAGTGTAATCAACATTTTAAATGAAAATGGTTCATTTCATGTATTTGCAAACCCCCCCTGTATGGGGATTGACCCGGGAACATTTTTGCTGTACCTAAAAAATGAACAGAACAGGAGGGTTAAGATGATGCAAGACCATGAGCACTGTTTAGATCAGACAGTTATTACTATGTCATAGAGCAGCTTTTTTGTACAAACATGTTTAATAGTTTTCTTATGTACAGTTGAAAAAAAGTGCAAATACAAAACGCAAATCACATGTAGTCATAGGTAATTAAAATGGAATTTCATTTGGCACATTTAGTACACATTTAGTACATTGGTCAGGAGTGCTGGGATTAAAATGGTGCACTGGTGATGATGTAATATGTAGGCCTCAGACAGTCCAGGAAGCTATGCTAAATCTAGAATCCCTGGTTATGCAGAATTAACAAATCAAGTCACAAACAGAGACTATATACAAGACTCCTAAATGAGGTCGTTGTAATTATTGCATTCTGTGATTAAAAACTCTCACCTATTGAAAAAGGAAACAGATTATTTTTGATAGATCCCACTGCACAAGAAGCAGCAAGTTCAAAAGAAAGTAAAACCACCTATTAAACCCTTGTCCAACAATAGCACTCATTAAGACATGTGGACGGAGGAGTGTAGCACAGTGGGTAAGGAACTGGGCTTGTAACCGAAAGGTCGCAGGTTCGATTCCCGGGTAAGGACACTGCCATTGTACCCTTGAGCAAGGTACTTAACCGAAATTGCTTCAGTATATATCCAGCTGTATAAAAAATGGATACAATGTAAAATGCTATGTAAAAGTTGTGTAAGTCGCTCTGGATAAGAGCGTCTGCTAAATGCCTGTAATGTGAATAACATTTCAGTGACAGGATGGATTAAAAATAACATCACACACATTGCTACTCTATCAGCTCACATTACCCTATTAAAAGAGCAGCAAAATGAGAGGTGTATTTCACAATTAGCTTTACACATATTATGATAGGCTATTAAGTCCAGCTGGCCGGGGAAGAAAAAAGTTCTTATTACACCCACATACCTTTGAGACAAAAGTTGAGTAACTGAAGAGCTGCAAAATTGCAGTTGCTCTTGTACTTGAATGAGCATGATGTAGTGATCCCAATAGGTTACCTTGTCCTAGGGTAATGACCCACCGTTATCCTGGTTAATTATGGAACTGCTGATGAGGGTTCTGGGGGAAGTGCTCTGTGTTGTGGGCTGTGGGCTCTTGTGAGGATCGCTGGTTTCAGGAATCCAGTGATTTCCCAGGGCGCAGAATTTCAGGTAGACATTTTTCTCGCTCACACAGTGAGTACCCAGTGATACACGCTCTTCTGTCCAAAGTGCCAGTCTCTTAGTTAACTGCTACAGCTGTGCAGGGGGCTGAGTGACTGTTACCTGTTGCTGATGGTGAGGTTTTGGAAGTGGACGAGGAGGAGACCGTGTTCCACACATGCAGCGCTGGATTCGCCCAACACCGCGAGGAGAGGGCGCAGGGCGGTGAACACCGTGGAACAGGTGTTACAGCAGAAAGCTTTGACCCACTGCAATTTGTGACCCCTCAGGCAGCGGTCTCTGTTCAGGAGGACTCTTTGCGGGGATAGTTTCTTGTATGGGAATCTGATTTAAAAAGTGAATTCATTATTATTAATACACAAGATCCCATCCAAGATGTCATTCTGAGAGCAACATAGATAGCGAGCTCCATAATTTTTTGGACAAAGACATTTTTTCTAGATCTGGCTCTGTACTTCAATACAAATCACTGATTTGATTTGTATTGATTTAAAACTTCTTGACTGGTCAAGTCATTCACCTCAGTCCTTCACCAGCAGGAGCTGAAAATGGCTGCAGTTCAGGCCTGGCAGAGCATCACCAGACACTCAGCATCTTGTGATGCTTATGGCTCACGGACTGCCAGCAGTCATTGTATGCAAAGAATATGCAACAAATTACTATAACATGATTACATTCATTTCATAACATCAATATGTCCCAAACATTATGGTGCCATGAAATGAGGGGGTTATGAATGTAAAAGTGGTGTAATTTCTGTGGTGAAACCAAAGCGGATAAATGTGAATAAAAGCTGAGAATGTGCACTTTAACAATTGCTTGATTACAAATATTACATTATGGAGTACACAGCCAAATGAAGAAAAAAAATTATATATATCCAAACATTATGGAGTTCACTGGAAAAGCATAATCACTGCTTGTCTATCAAACCTTGTTAGTGAATTATAAGATGATACCAAATATAGACAACTCACCGTCAATTGGCTCTTTCTCCCTGGAAAGAAAATAATAAAAAATGAGCATCCAAAACCCCTGATAGCCATGAAGTCATACTGTTTTGTTTAGATTTTTGCCTTGATCCAAATGTTTCTTACTCATAATCAGTACACCAGTGCTCAACAGTACTTTCACAACCGATGCGGTTACCAACAGATATTCCCAAATGTCCAGTAATATTTAAGTTTGGTTCATAGTACTAATGCATTCTCCCAATTGCTCCAGGAGCCAGCCATGTTGGCTATAGTGTGTCAGTTGTTGAAGAATGGGTAAAATGCATAACTGCCATATTAATATAAAACCAGAAAAAGCATATGCATGCACTGCATATTAAAGTAACAAAATTAAACAATGAGAATTTATTAATACTTTCAGACAAGTATTAACTAACCTTCCTTAAAGTAGTTTCCAATTAGTCCAGCACATAGCAGAGCTGTTAATAGTACTGGTCCAAGAATCCCGAATCTACTTCGTTCAGGTATATTTTCACAAACTGTATCGTTTGTTTCGGTTCCTTCTGCAGTCTTCTGCTGGTCAAAATTACATCTGAAATGAGAAATAAGAGCAAACTTGGATTAGATCATTTCCTTTCGAGCAAGAGAAAAATCTAGCCTCCCCTTGTCTCTCGCCATTCTCACCCATCCCAGATGCTGACATCCTCCCACTTTATAAACCAACTTATCCTTACCTGTGACCTGGGACCAATCCCCACTCCTTTCCTCCAGGCTCTCATCTGAACTACTCCCATACATCTCCAAACTCTCTGGCCACTGGCTGTATTCCTACTCCTAACGGGCGACATAGCTCAGGAGGTAAGACCGATTGTCTGGCAGTCGGAGGATTGCCGGTTCAAACCCCACCCTGGGCGTGTCAAAGTGTCCTTGAGCAAGACACCTAACCCCTAACTGCTCCGGCGAATGAGAGGCATCCATTGTAAAGCGCTTTGGATAAAAGCGCTATATAAATGCAGTCCATTTACCATTTACTCCCTTTAAATAAACCCAAGTCACAGCTCAGGCTACCTGTCTATGGTGTATTCCCACTTCTCTGGCCCCAACCCTGATCAGGAATATATGTTTTGGAATATGGATGGATGGCTGGATGGAACTCAACTCTGCCAAAAAGTTGCTTAGTCCCAAGTCCTTGCCCATTCAAAGTCTGTCTATTAGTCTTGACTATACAGCAATGTGCACTGTAAAAACACACCTCAAACTGTATCCTAGCATCCTTAACCTTATCTTCTCCCTCCTAACACTATTTTGAATTTATTAAACATCAACTGAAGCAAAAGGATATTTTGTATTCAGTTTTTTTTGGCCTTTTAATTTGGCACTACGGTGTAATGATAATGACAGCACTGTTTTACACTTAGTTTCAGTTACTTCACTTAGTTTTAAGTTTTCCAGATGAGTTCTCTAGTTATACTGTCGCTCACTGAGCCATGGTATGTGCACAACTCAGTAATTCGCTCTGCGTACGAGAATGTAAACATAAAAACACCACAAAATCAATATGAAACAAGTAATTTAACAAGCAGATGCCAAGCAGATCTTTTTGTATGCTGTTAAACCAAAACAAAAGTCAATAAACCGTGAACTGTAGCTCAGGAAACTTGACCTACTTTGTCCATGCTGTGCAGCTGACACCATATGCAGAGAAATGACCATGTGGACACTGTTCACACTGTGTATCCGTAGTTTTTGTCCCTGCACAGAACACACCACAAGTCATTCACACGCACCAAAGTTCCCCTCTATCATTTTATAATGAAGACGAATGATAACTGAAGCATTTAATGCATGCTAAATACCTTCATCCACTGAAATTATTTTACATGATAACAGAGTGTAAAGAGATAGGAAATCAGTCCAAATATGTAAATATATATATATATATATATATTTTTTTTTTTTTTTTTTTTTTTTTTCTGGAGTTGGTACCATGGGTTTTAAATTCTCTACAAAAGTCTCCACTCTTCCTGAAAAGAAGGCACTTCCTCCCCAATTTACTTATAAAACTGTAGTAAGTTGTAGTACAGTGAAGTAGACAGCGGTTGTCAACAGAAAAATACATTTTTCTCCTGTAGGCAAAATGTGTTTGGGTGGAGCTGCCAGCACTTCACTGAAGTGATGGGCCCAGTGGTCCATGGACCGAATCCTGACCACTCCAGTGCCAGCTATGGCCGGATAACTGGTGAGGTGGTGATAAATAATTGGCCTTGGGGGCCTCAGGGAAGGATGGTTTCAATCAACAGGGTATTACTCATTGTGTACAAGCCAATCCGCTGATGATTGGGTGCCTGTTGTCTGGCTGCACTAGCTGTAAAACAGGCGCACTGGGCGGGCAGCTCAGCTGGAGGACTACAAAGTATAAGCAATGGCGGCAGCCTGTACACCCCAGAAATGATATAGGTCACTGTAGTTACAGGAGGGGCTTTGTTGTAACTGGGCACTGCAAATTGGGGGAAATGTATAAATGGAGAATAAAAAAAACATGCAGTTAAAAAGGGGGATTGGGGCAAATTATACAAAAAATATATACTCAGTCTCAGATGAAATTAAGAGTTATTAACTGAAATCTTACCTGGTACTTTGACGTATTCACCAGGGGAGCATGTGGAATGTTTTATTGCATAACTGCACTCTTTATTTTTTGAATAGCTTTTACAATAAAATCCATCTTTGACATCACAGACTGCGTTGCTGGTTGTTGTACACTCACTAAGAAAAATTAGTCCCTGCCCTAGAAAACATGTTTTGCAAAGTTTGAACTTTCAAAAGCATTGTATTTTATGATATGAATGATTACGAAATTAATATGAAAGTCATGAAAACTGACCTGGATCACAAGTATTACATGGGAGGCACCTGGTAAGTCCGTTGGGTTCATCCATGTATGTGCCTCTGATACACGGAATACATGTTGTGCTGGAGTCTGAAGTGCAGTGTCTGTACACAACTGAACCTAGTAAAAACACATCTTAACATGTTTATCATTTAATCTATTTTGGAATTTTTTTTTTTAACAAAAGATCAACACACACCCCTCAGTCCCCCAGCTGTCCTGCACAGAAATATTTTACTTAACCTTAAAAGGAATTTTATTATTTCCCACAAACACACACTTATTTATTTATTCAATGGTTAGCCATTCCCATAATAAATTAATAAGTAACTAGATTAGGCATGAGGATTACCTTTTCCACACATAGGACAACATTCTCCAGCGCCAGTTTTGTATTCTGCAGGCCCACACTCACTTCCATTTGAGAAAACAATGCACATTGAAAACATTACCTGTGAAAATAAAGATGTTAAATTTGAACATTTTTTTTCTTGTAAACTTATATTCTATGACACTTTACCATTCACACAATTCCAACAATTATGAATATCAGTGATAATCATTTAAAATAAAGGACATTTACAGGATATTCAAGGCAAGTATAAAATGATTTTAATGGCCTTCAGTAAATGGTCTGATAAATGGAAATGAGTAATTAAAGGTGACCCTGTGATTCATAAATTCAGCTTTCAGCTATTTCCTGGATCAGCTATTTCCTCCCTGAATATGGGTGCTTCTATCCAGTTAGAGGCTTGCAAGCGTAGGGTACAGACACGCTAATGCCATTCATGTTAGTGAATGCTAGCGTTTCGCTTTTCCACTGCACTTCCAAGATTTGTGGTGCAAGAGAGCCTGAAATCAATGTACAATTTGCTCATTTAGCCATTAGTTTTAATCAAAGACCATTTAACACAATAAGCAAACACCACTACAGCTAGAGACAACAATACAACTGTAAATGCCACCATCGGGGTGAATGTCTGAAGATCTGTAAAATAAGTGTGGTGGGTTTTTTTTTTTTTAAACATGAAGCATAGTCTAAAAAGTGGATCTTTAGGTGTTTGCAGAAAACAGCCAATGAGACTGGCTTCCTGACTGACTGACTAGGGAAGGTCATTCCAACATTGGGGGACGAGGACAAAGAGGTGGGAGCTGTAACAAATGGCTGCCGGGTGATCGGGGAGACTAGACAGCAAGCTGATGAGAGGAGGCTGAAAGGAGAGGTCTGGTTAGAGTGTGCAGTGTTGTAATGATCTGAATATAATATAATATATATGGCAATGCCATTGCAGCATGGTGTACAACTGTGAGTGATTTTAACTGAAACCTATGTTTTTGACCCCTCTAATCCTTGCAAGGACAGTGCCAGTATAGTCCAAAGGGCACAGTCAAAAGTCACTATCTTTTTTATCTGAGTTTATTCATATTAACTCTTTTCAGCTCTGGCATCAAACTTAAGGTTTCCATATAATTACAGTTATGAAAGTGTGTGTGAAATAACTTTGTAGATCATGTGCCCCTAGATCAAGTTACAATCTCGAATATTTCTGTTTCATTGTCTTTGGCGGTACCAATGACGAAAAGCAGTAATTGCAGGTGAGTTTTTGGACCTCACTTCCCAGAGATCCAACCAGACCCAACCAGTGTCGCCTGTGTGACGTCAGTCAGTTGGCACCTGGGCCACACCAACTATAACACTTACTATTTACTGAATAAAAAATGGTTGTTATAAAAGTAACGTTATGTACACACTCATTCATTGTCTAACATTAGGCTAACTTAAGCTGCCTTCACACTGCCGAGCTGGGTTAAAATGCCGTAGCAGACCTGGGGTAGAATTATTTATGATCAATTTCCACAGACGTTCTTTATCCACCTTTTGCCCTGTATGAACATCTTTACACTGCAGAGAAGAATTTGCGGGATTCGCACTGCATTCGAGAGACGTTTTGCGAGGTCGGTACCAGTCGATAGCATTAGCTAGCATTTTTTCTAGTTATCTGACTTTAAATTGTGTTAATTACATTAGCTAGCTAGCTAACGCAGTGTTGCCTCATATGAGAGATTGATACTGTGCGCAACGCTGTCTAAACTAATGTTGCCTTTCTTGACATGGTCCGGTAGCTAGGGTTAGCTGTGCAAATAGCTAGGCTATGTAATTTCGTAACGTTACATTCTCATCAAATGTGATACGAAATCAACATCAATAAATAATATGACCTCTCAAGTTACACAAAAACTTTTTAGGGTTCCATAACCCCCGCCCCCGCCCCCCGTTATTGTAACGCTAGCAGACCAGAGCAGACACCGGAGAAAAACAGTACACCACCGCTCACACGCGAGTTGTAGAGCGAGCCTGTTGCATTAGCGCCGCCTACCCTCTCAGGCGGACCAACCACTGATGGGTGATGGAAAACGCGTCACTAACTATGGGCCGCTTGTGATTCTTTCCCGGGAATGTCGCCACAGACACCCAGTTATATTAATAATAATATAAATTAATATAATAATAGGCTCAATCACCATTGTGTTACCTAATTCGGCGATAGATAGTGACTTAACAGACATTTATTTTAATTAAAATCTTCGAGATTATTACTTTAACTGTGGCTTTGTCTTCGAGTTTTTAAGCTTTAACTTTAGATATACCAGTGATAAACACAGACATAAGCCGCGTTTCCACCAAAATTACCCGGAACTTTCAGTCCCAGGAACTACTTTACCAGGAACTAAAAGGTTCCTTCAGCCAATGGTTGTCTGCGTTTCCACCGGGGTCTAAAGTACCGCGAAGATTAGGCAAATTAGCCCACTGAGGTTGTCGTCGGTCCATCTGTCATATGATTTCTTCTGTAACCCCATACTACCACCGAAGTAGCCTACATTATTTTCTAATAACCGGGACAGCCCGGAGGGGTTTATTCCACTTATATACAACGGATTACCAACAATGACTATATATGGTTACTTTTGTATTTATTGATTTTCATATATCCTCTCAAACACATTAACAGCAGAAAACATGCACACGTTGTAAACAATTAGCTGTTTTTCTACTTTCTCGTCGTCAATTCCATATAGGCTAATCGCAAAATGACAAGAATAGAATGAAAACTCGGACTTGCGTGAAAATGTAAATTAGTAGTGGTACAGCCACCGTTTGCTTTCCTTCGAAGTTACTGCTAGCCGAGCAGCGAAGTGTGCCCTCCAGATGCGAACCATGCACCATAAATGAGTCCACAGTCTTCCTGGTCTTTTCGTGGAATTGAAAAATGGCAGTAAAATTGAGTAAAATTACGGCAGTCTGAAAAAGCTAAAGGGAAGATTACTAGAATTAACCTGTTATTTTACCCGGATAAAAAGTGCGGAAGGTGATTTCCAGTTTGCTTGTACTGTATCACCAATGTTAATTATGCAGAACTACCGCATACCTCACACAACTGTATCAAACGTTTTGAGTCAATTACAACGGGCTAACAAAGAAAATCCAGAAGAAAATATTCAGCAACCGAATTAATCCGTTTGAATGTTTTGGTAGCCTACGTAATATGCTGTCCCAGCACGAATGCTTAGCATTTTATAAAACATTACATTACATTACATTATAGGCATTTAGCTGACGCTCTTATCCAGAGCGACTTACAACAGTGTAACCAAACTCAGGATCAAGTCCACTTAAGTCCATTGAACAACATGCAGATAAAAAGCCTTTACTATGATGCATACATTAAGGAGAACGGTAGCAGACGCGAAGCACACGAGTTGGTTACACTTCGAATACTAAAGCAAGAAAAGAACAGAAGAGCACACGTTATAATTCCAAGACGTTGATAGGCTATAACCAAAAGTAGGCTACTGCGCCGCATAACATACAAGTTTGATTTGAAGTTATTATGAAAATAAATTGGTTTGCCGCTGCATATTTTCAAACATGGCGGGTAATGGCGGAAAATGAATACAACACAAACGTTACGAGTACTCGACCAATCAGAAATGTTCAGCGCTGCAAGCTCCACCCAAAAGGTTCCTGTACTTTCGGAAAGTACTACCCCCCGAGCAGGAACGTTTTGGGGGGTAAAACAAAGCCCACAGAACTAAATTTAGACCCTAGTTCCTGCGGTGGAAACGCACTGAGTTCCTCAAAAGGTTCCTAGTTCCGGGGTATAGTTCCTGTGGTGGAAACGCGGCTAGGCCTAAGTTCCTAAGTTACATTACATTACAGGCATTTAGCAGACGCTCTTATCCAGAGCGACTTACACAACGTTTACATAGCATTTTTACATTGTATCCATTTATACAGCTGGATATATACTGAAGCAATTCCGGTTAAGTGCCTTGCTCAAGGGTACAACGGCAGTGTCCTTACCCGGGAATCGAACCTGCGACCTTTCGGTTACAAGCCCATTTTGAGTACGTTGTTTTTAATAGCGGTGTCGCGTTAGGCAAGTTTGTTTCTTTAAGTCTGCGTAGAAAAGAGTATTCGACCAGTACTTTATTACGTTGCGAGGGAAAAAAAATACTCGGTCAACTAAACTCCGGAAGGCAGTATAGGTGTGTGGCATTTACATGCAAGACGATTTATGGGAAATTGCTGGTATTACGCAAAAAATATTACTACATTGCTTTCTTTTCAAGATTAAGAATACGCGAGTTTACCAGAGTAGATAAATCCAACAGTTACTGCGTATTTACACTGATCCTGGGAACACTTCTTAATTACAGATAAAATAATACAAAACTGTTACAATGCACCTGACGAGATAGGCTACCTGGACACGTCATTTGCAGACTGGCTTGATACACGAAAAAACTCGTCATAGATGAATAGTGAATTTCGTCCATTTCATTGCGCTAGTAAGCAAATAAGGTAACTAAAGTTAGCTATGATGTCTTGTGTTATCACGACACCTCGTCGAAGTTTTCGCTCATAGGGCATTGTTCTCTGTAAGGGTGTTAGCACGTTAAACTAATCTACGCAGTTCAAATGGCGAGTAAACAACTCCGCCATTATATTACTTAGGCGAACTTCCTTAGCACTTACCATACGACATACGGATGACGGCATGTTATCATTTTCAATATATTAATTATGGAGACAGCCATCAATCAAATTTCATAACTTTGTTCTGTATTAAATTTAGCAAACAGAAAACGCGCCCTTGTATGGCGTCGCTCAAAAGTTGCATATTTCCTTGATGACCATCGATAGTTGTAACCAAATTAACTGGATTAACGCGGCCATTTTAGGTGCGTGAGCAGCCTTATTCTTCTTCCTCTTCCTCTTCTTCTTCTTCTTCGGTGTTTTACGGAAGTTGTAATCCTTTTTAAATTGCATTACCGCCTCCTTCTGGATCTAACCATGTACTGCTGTCTGGATCTCTTACATCCTGTTACTTATTCCAGTTGCCCTCAAAAACTAAATATTACCTTCTTTCCCTCCACCGTGTCCCCACACTCAAGCACATCTGTAAGCCTTGCCTCCACTCCTAGTCTCCGTAATCCTGTAAACATTACCCTTCTTTCTTGCTCATACTTCCTGCATTCAATCAGGACATGCTCCACTGTTTCTGATTCCTCGCAATAGCCAGTTGGATGTTTTCCTATAATTAATAGTGTGCTATTGAAGTTACTGTGACCAATTCTTAATCTACTTATGATTACTTGCTCTCTTCTATCGGTTCCACTGTTTCTTACCGTTCCTACTTTATTTTGTATTTTATATAAATGTCTTCCTTTTGTTTCACTATCCCAATGTTGTTGCCATTGTTTGATTACTCCCCTCCAAACGATGCTTTTCCCCTCTGATTTTGAAAGTTTAACATTAAGGTCTACATACTCTCTCCTGACCGCCTCCTTCGCCAACTTATCTGCTTTTTCATTTCCCTGGATTCCTGAATGTGCTGGTACCCACATGAACATTATGTTTTTCCCTTGATTAGTTATCCTTGAATTATTAAACAACAGTTCATATGTCTTGGTGATTACTTCCTGATCCTGTTTTAATGCTTGACAATGCTGATATAGAGTCACTACAGATGAGTATATTATTTGCCGTCACTCCTTTCACCCACTCTAATCCTAACAGAACTGCAATTAGCTCAACAGCATATATGCTCAAATAATCTGACGTTCTCTTACTGATTCCAGTCTGGTGACTGGGAATCACCACTGCAGCCCCTGTCACCTCTGTTATTGGATCCTTTGACCCATCTGTAAAAATCTGTAAATAGTCATTGTAATTCCTGTCCCTATGCATGTAATATTCCTGAACTAAATCTGCTGTTTTATTTCTGTGCTTTATATTCAATAGTTCCATGTCCACATAAGCATTTTGCAACATCCAGACTGGTCTCACAGGCCACAACACAGTTGGACAAAATTCTATTTCATGAATTTGCATTTGTTCTGCAACGTCCCTGCCTACCCATCCAAAGCTTGTTTTTTGTGCTTTTTCCCTCTCCCAACTAGCCTCCAATTGTCGTTTCAGGAGTGAGGATAGCAACAACATCTCTGAGGCACGTCTTCACAAATTCCCCTTCGCTGTATGGCTTTTTAGCACGAGCAATGTTCCATGCCACCAGATATGATGTCAATGCGACCGTCTCAGAGTGCTTCGTAAATTTTCGAAAAAACTAAGTCTGCTTCTCTGACTGACGTTTCAGCGCGTTTACCTTGTGCTTGCGAAGTTCAGTGCCTTTGGGAAACTCCTGGGTCATGTTAGCATGGAGTGAGGTGAAATGGCGCTCCAGGTTTGAAGCTTTAAAATGCGACAGTGAAGTCTGACATATCAAGCAGAAGGATTTCCCATTTCGTTCCGCAAAAATACAATTCCTCCCATTCAGGTAAAAATAGCCTGTGCTCATCTTCATATTTGCGCTTAGCTTTACGTTTTCCTGACTCTGCCATGGCGATTCACTCAGTAGCGCTAGCCTGGCTAACAAACTTTAGCGTCTGCGCAAGTATGTTTTATGTTTGGGCTAGAGTAGGTACCGCTATTTTCCGGACTGCAAGTCGCTCCGGAGCAGCCTATAGGATCGCACTCAGCAAAAACGCGTTGTTCTTTATTTTAAAAATACTGGCAAATTTATTTCCAGTATTGTCAAATATTCAAATGCATTTTGATTTATCAGAAATATATTTTAAAATGTAAAAAAAAGAAAGAACTCAACCGAGAACACCAATAGAACAGCCCCGAGCCGCACAGGAGCAGGCAAAGAGCCGCATGCGCCTCGCCACCCCTGTACTAGACGTATTAAATCAATCCTTCACAATTAGAATAACCTTTCTGAGGCCTCATTTTCTCTCCATGTCGCTGTGGGTTTCCTTCTGATACGGTTTCCTCCCATAGTTCAAAGACATGAAGATTGTGATAAATTGCCTTTAGCCATGACTGCGTGAGTGAATGCTGTGAGTGTCCTGCGATGGATTGGCAGCCGGTCCAGAGTATATTCCTGCCTCTTGCCCACATACTGGGATAGGCTCCAGCCCTCCCTCCAACCCTGGCCAGAAATAATCGCAATAGATAATTGACTGATGGATCTTCACTGTGGTATTTAATTGGTTAAATTAACTGAATTAACATTACATTAACTATACCCCCACCCCTCATTAAAATGTGCATATGTTAAGAAAACAGAATCAAAATGGTTTTAACATGTAAGAACAACTCCATGCACACAGCAGACAGCTGTGACAGCTGCAGTACTAACTGCACCGAGCCAATAGTACTTTTATCAGTCTTCATGATTTCCCCCATCGAGTCATGTGTACCCTTACCATCATTTTTTTTTTAAATTCAACTTCAGCATCAGAAATACAAAATACAGCATATATAAAATAATGTGAGAATAATAAGGAATAATGAACAGACAAATGTACAACGCCAGGGGTTACAAAGTTTGACGTAAACAAATATAAAATGAGAATTATGCAGTAAAATTATATTAAAAAAAGAAAGATGTACATATATTACAATTATATTAGTATGTTACATTACATTTATTTGGCAGATGCTTTTATCCAAAGTGACTTACAAAAAGTGCATTTCATGGTCATAGACAACTGCTAAACACAGGTTCAGTAAGATACAATACTTATTTGGACACAGTTTAGTTCACACAGTGAACACTATTCAGACCTAACCAAACCAACTAGGCAGAAGAATAAGCTACAGAATTAGGACATACAAATTACCAAAAAGTGCTCGGATGGGGCAACATGTAACAATGGTCATGAAAAAAAAGGGGGGGGGGGGGATTTAGAGTGAAATATACCGCGTGGTGGTGGTTAGTCTAGGTATAGTCTGAAGAGATGAGTCTTCAGGCCACGGTGGAAGATGGGTAGTGAGGGGGAGGTTCGGAGAGGGACGGGGAGTTCGTTCCACTACCGGGGAGCTAGGGTGGAGAAGCTCTGTGATCCCTTTGGTCGGGTGGGAGGGGTTACAAGGTGCCGCAGAGCGGAGTGGTCGATCAGGGACATAGGATCGAATCATGTCCTGCAAGTAGCAGTCACTGTGGTGCCATCAACCGTGGTTGAGAGTTCACGTAGTAAAGAGGTCTTGCATGGGAAGAAGAGCAGCTCGGTTTTGTTGAGGTTGAGCTTCAGATGGTGGCTGGCCATCTAGGTGGAGATGTCAGCCAGGCAGGAAGATATCTTATCATCGACCTGTGTGGCCGAGGGGGGGAAAGAAAAGAAGAGTGTTAAATTTGGAGCACAAATTTAAAGTTTTCACAGCTTTACTACTGCATGAGGAAGATAATGTTCTAATGTAGGACTCTGCTTCCTTTTTAAAGGTACAAAAATAGGACTTAAGACTGGAGACTTTATCTCAGTAAATACAGTATTAACCATAAAAGCACAGAGGTCATTGCATAGCCCCAGGAGTGACTTCTGAATTAATTAAATTAACTTTATAGCAAATGAAATTCTGCTCTAGAAAGATATTTGAAAAGTTAGGCACATGACGTAAAAAGCTTCTCACATACCTGTTCTTCTCCTCTCTGAAAACAAAATAATGGTTCATTATTCAATTACTTGATAACTACATTAAATTTGTTTTAATAACTTGAAAATATAACATAAAATTATTACCTTTCCTTTTTTATTTTCTCGTTTAATTCTTTAACATTGAATATCACCAATTAACCAATGGAGTACTACATGGTATATTACTTTTCCTTTTTGAATTCCCTGATTAATTATTAAATATTTAATATGCTATCCACTCATATCTCTTGTATAAATACAAGGATTTCAATTCACAAAATGTGTGTAGCACAGCCAACCTTAAACTGCTATTCAAACTGCATCACCATTTACAAGTTTATTAAAAATAAAATTCAAAGTCTGACCAGATAGAGGGAGAAACTTACTTAAAATGCAAATGATTGCTAAAATAACAGCTAATGCAAGCAGCACAGACACAAGACACGAAATAACGATGGAAACAGTTATATTTCTTGGTCCACATTGACTGTCCAATGTCTTTGTTCCTGCTGTAATTTCCTGAAGTCCCAAAGACTGGCAACTGTCAAAAAAATAAACATATTATAAGTCCAAATCTCAATACCAATATCAATACACAAATAACAATGAGTAACAACTCCTGTTTGGTTTTGCTTTACCCCAGACTGATTTACTCATCTGGAAAATGATGTTATTTGGGAATAAATGTAGGAAACTTACTCTCTGTGTGGTTTGCAGTACGCAGAAAAGGATTCATTTGAAAAAGTTTTATCAGGACAGTATCCACATTTGGTATTAGTCGATGTTGTTCCTGTGCAAATATAAATCGGAAGCTATGTCAAGTCATTAAAAATCTTAAAAAGCGTTTTCAGAAACATAGACCGTGTAGTTAAGTGAGTTAATTTTACTGAACAGACACGGATAAAAAAGGAATAGTTCACTTTGTGGAGTTGTTTGATACTAGTCAGTTTTAGTGTATGTTCCTAATTGGCCCAGATAACTTATGTCTGCGATGAAGGATACTCTATATGCCTACAGACGTTTTTGGTGATCTGCCAGTATTGTGAAAAATATATCTACTTCCTCAGGGTGACCCACGTTGTAGGGGCATCCACCAATCAAAAACATACACTAACCCTGGAATATATTGTAAAAAACCCAAATGTCCCTTCAAGATATTAATGCAATCCAACCGTTGTGTATGATGAACTGTCCAGGCCTGCAGATGGTGTGTTTCTGCGCAAAGCTGCACCCCTTGTTATCAGTCTTAGTGCAGTAGTGGTGACCCAGAGGCCCACACACTGTGTCAGAGGTGGGGGTGCACTCTCTCTCTGTTTTTAAACCCAAGTCTGTGGAGGAACGGTGAATAAAGACCCATATTAACACATTATTTGAGTATTTCAGTAACAGACCTGTTCATCATTCACCATCAAGTCAAAACAGCATATTGAATTTTAATTACTGTAAGAAATCTTTTATATATTATTATTAAAAAGACAGTCAAGCATGTTGAAAATGGCCATGTCATGAATGAACATATTAGTTGAATATGAATCTTTTCTCACCTGGGTCACACACTGTACAAGACAAACAATATGACAGACCGTTGGGCACGGCGATGAATGACTTTTGAATGCACGGTACACAGGAGGTGCTAGTGTACTCCGTGCAGTGTTTATAAACACGTGTCCCTAATCAGAAAAAATGACACAAAACAAAGCCAAAATGTACCCATTTGAAATCACATTTCAATGATGACAAAATAAAGAGCACCTTCACTTTTTAATCCCTGCAAGCCAACATCTACTGCATTAGAAGCTTTATTCTGATAAAAGATGGTGACTTACCAGGTGTGCACATTGGACAGCACTCTCCATTAATTTCATATTCTGCACTTCCACAGGAATAGGCGAGGCCACAGAACAGGAGCAATAGATATGTCTGAAGTATATGTAATATTACAAATTACACTCAGAAACTATTTTACAATTATTACTGGTTTCAATTGAGTATCCAATAGAAGTAATACAAGTGACAGCACATTTTAAAAAATGGGTATATCGTCCTGAGAGCCAGCACAATTTTTTTTTAGGTTTATAACATTTTTTATATAGTACAACTTTCTTGGATGGCGAAATGCTGCAGTGTAAGCATTTTCAAAAATATTTATTTTTCTTGAATTTCCCTGAATTTTTCTCATGTAGGTTTCAGCAAAGTCGAATATATGGGTCTTGCGATTAATACCAGGGACTAATGTGCCCTGCGGGCTAACTCGAATCTACTATTAGGGTGACTTGGTGCACACCCGAGAACCCAGCACGTGAAAGGAAAAATCAAAATCAAAACTGTGCAACACTGACAGAAACGACTAAACTTTCTGGTACAGAAATAAGTGTATGCAACTTATTAGTTACACCATTATTGCAATGCGTTTGACTAAATGTTGAACACCATTCCACGAGTATTCATAACAAATTTAATTTCACTGGTTTTCAAGGGACATTGTAACACATTCGCTATAATAAGGCAGATCACATCTCGTATCCTGGGGAAGACACTGCCTATTCGATTTTGGCGAATTTCAGCATCTTGATGTTTAATTTAAGCCATCGATTGACAACAGATTTCAACAAAAACGGCTTTTTTTTTTACAATAACTTAACTGGGTGCTAAAGCACTTAAAGGTGACCCTGTGATTTATAAATACAGCTTTCAGCTATTTCCTCCCTGAATATGGGTGCTTCTGTCCAGTTTAGGTCAGAAATGAAAAGGTAGAGGCTTGCAAGCGAAGGCTACAAGTGCTATCACGACACCTCATCGAAGTTTACGCTCATAGAGCATTGTTCTCTATAAGGGTGTTAGCTCGTTAAACTAATCTACGCAGTTCAAACGGCGAGTAAACAACTCCGCCATTACATTACACTTAGGCGAACTTCCTTTGCACTTACCACACGACATACGGATGAAGGCATGTTGTCATTTTCAATGTATTAATTATGTAGACAGCCATCAACCAAATTTCATAACTTTGTCCTGTATTAAATTTAGCAAACAGAAAACGCGCCCTTCTATGGCGTCGCTCAAAACCTGCATATTTCCCTGATGAATATCGATATCTGTAGCCAAATTAACTGGATTGACGCGGGCGGTTTAGGTGCGTGAACAAAATATAGCCAGTTGTTTTACGGATTTTTCTATGTTTCAGATGTCCAAATTCAAAATATTCCGGAGTATTTTGAGAGTATAGAAACAGGCGTTGTTAAGCCACCTCTCACTGGGTCCTATTTAGAACTTTCGATATCAGTGGATTCACTTGGCATGAGATAAGCACACGGAACACATTCGCGTTTGTAATAGTACACATGTATGTCTCTTGCATACCTAGTAGGAGGGCTCTGGGATAAGATAAACCAATATACCGAAGAAAGTAACCCAAATAAAGAAGTAGGCTTTGGGACTATAGACTTGCATATTTAACTAAACAGGAGCGCACACCCTGAGTCAACCTAAGCTGTGAAGCCCCGAAAGTAAGCTTGTACTGCGCATGTCTTCTTTGATGAGGGCAAAACATTGCGATCCCCATTAAAGTGAATGGGGAACATGACACTTTTGAAGGCAAAATAAAACTTCCTCGATGGTATTTTGGTATTTTATGATGGTATTTTGAGCTGATTTCCGAGTACTTCCTAGGCTTCACTGACTGGCCACTCCTACCTTCTCCTGTTCCTATGTGTAAAAAAAAAAAAACAGTGGCCGTCCTTAAAGAGCCTGTGTGAAATAGAGTATTACAGTGATGACGTATTTTTCTAGGCCAAACCCAGACGTTTCTTTCGCCATGCGTTCCCTAGGGCCTAGGCTGATTCCACAGAGGCAGATTCCCACTGAACTGTTGCTATATTGAAACTACAGCGGTTGTCACGTGCAGGCGGCCCGGTAAGGAAACTTGAGTGGCGGTTGCCAGAAAGCGACAATTGTTGTAGTTTGAATATAGCAACTTGTTAGCAACTTTTTAAAAGTACATAACTGCTTCGAAATCCACGGTTGAGATATTAAGGGGTATAATTTGTCTCGTAAAACAAAACGCATCTCAGGCTTACGTTCACCACAGACCTTATATTTGGTAGAAAACGAAATCCCTATGGGAAAAAGCATTGGAGATCTGAGGAAGGAACACATGGCTCAAAAATACCAACGAAGTGCCGGGTTTTAGGACTACTAACTGCAACACTCCGTATGGGTGTGGAATAAGTAAGATGGAACTACCTATGGTAATTTGTCAGTGAACTGCACAACTAACTAAAATACTAACTAACTACTAAAAACTAAAAATAACAGCTATAATAAAATAGTTGTTATTGTAAAATAACAACTAACTAAAAACTAAAAGTATGCTATTAATCTTTTTCATTAATAGCATACTTCTGCTTGGAAATGAAATTAAAACCAATATCTTATTCTGCTGCTGGATCAGTACATCTGATGTGCCATAAATTCATATTTTTCGAAATAAGGAAGCACAAACTTTTTATACATCATTTTGACACACCACCCCTTTTGGTACATATGGTAACAAAATTTAAGTAAATAAATTATGCTTCATGTACAGTATTTACTGACACTACCTCCAAGAACTGATCAGACTGTTTTACGGCAGGCTACTTGTTTCGCTGTAGAACTCGCACTGCGTATTTACATTACATTACATTACATTATAGGCATTTAGCAGATGCTCTTATCCAGAGCGACGTACAACAAGTGCATTAGTTCAAGGTGCAGAGGTGCAGAAAAACACACTAGAGTGAAGTAAAGATCGTAGTGCCAGAAGTGACCACATAGATCAGGACTCCAACCCAGTAGGGTAACCTGTTCAGCAAACAAACAAACAATCCTGCCAAGTACAAACTAGCACTGAAATCACATTTGCCTAATCAGAATCAGACAAAAACAATCCTGCCAAATAAAAACTAACGTGATCGCAATCGCCTAACTAGGTACATTGAGCTAAACTATAGGCTAGGGAGGGGTGGGGAGAGGTGCAGTCTGAAGAGATGAGTCTTTAGTCTGCATTTGAAGGTAGTCAGATTCTTTGCTGTTCTGACCACCACGGGGAGGTTATTCCACCAGCGAGGGGCCAGGACAGACAGCAGATACGAGTGGGAAGTGCAGACACGAAGAGGGGGAGGCGCCAAGCGTCCAGAGGTGGCAGAACGGAGAGGTCTGGCTGGTGTGTAGGGTCTGATGATCCTCTGGATGTATCCTGGTGCTGACCCCTTAGCTGCCTGGTATGCAAGCACCAAAGTCTTAAATTTGATGCGAGCCATAACAGGCAGCCAGTGGAGGTCAGTGAGCAGGGGGGTGACATGGGAATGTCTGGGGAGGTTGTAGACCAGACGTGCTGCAGCATTCTGGATGAGCTGCAGGGGTCTGGAGTCTGGGACGGAGTGTGGCACAGTGGGTAAGGAACTGGGCTTGTAACCGAAAGGTGGCAGGTTCGATTCCCGGGTAAGGACACTGCCGTTGTACCCTTGAGCAAGGTACTTAACCTGCATTGCTTCAGTATATATCCAGCTGTATAAATGGATACAATGTAAAGTGCTATGTAAAAAAGTTGTGTAAGTCGCTCTGGATAAGAGCGTCTGCTAAATGCCTGTAATGTCTGATGGCAGATGCTGGCAGACCAGCCAGCAGCGAGTTGTAGTAGTCCAGGCGGGACAGGACCATCGCTTGAACCATCAAAAGTCAAACAAAAATGAAGAGAAAGCTATCTCTTGGTTCATCTAGTTAAGGCTTATTTACCTCAACACAGGTCAGTGGAACAAGTGCAACAATTTCAGTTGTTTTGCAAATGTTTGTAACAGACACATTTATATTGTGTATTTGGACCATTCTACAGAAGTCATGCAAACTCGGGGTTGGATAAAAAGTACTTCTTTTATAACACATTGTATGTTATAGTGTATCTGAGAGACAGAAAAAATATACTAGACGTATTAAATCAATCCTTCACAATTAGGATCACCTTTCTGTGTGGACTCATTTTCTCTCCATGTCGCCGTGGGTTTCCTTGTGAAACGGTTTCCTCCCATAGTTCAAAGACATGAAGATTGTGATAAATTGCCTTTAGGCATGACTGCGTGAGTGAATGCTGTGAGTGTCCTGCGATGGATTGGCAGCCAGTCCAGGGTATATTCCTCTTGCCCACATACTGGGATCAGCTCCAGCCCTCCCTGCAACCCTGGCCAGAAATAATCGCATTAGATAATGGATGGATGGATCATCACTGCGGTATTTCATTGGTGAAAGAATGCATTAACTGAACCCTCATCCCTCATTAAAATGTGCTTATGTTAAGAAAACAGAATCAAAATGATTTTAACATGTAAGAACAACTCCATGCACACAGTAGACAGCTGCAGTACTAACTGCACCCAGCCCGTATAATAGTATTTTTATCAGTCTTCATGATTTCCCCCATTGAGTCACGTGTACCCTTACCGTCATCCTACAGCTGTTCTATCCTGTTCATCATCACTTCCTGTTCCTAGTGAAGTGGAGACTTCATCTCAGTAAATACAGTATTAATCATAAAAGTATAGACGTCATTTCATAACAGCAAGAGAGACTCCAGAGTTAATTAACTAAAATATAAGCCTGTTCTTTAAAGGTATTTGAAAAATTAGGCACATAAAATGTGAAATGTTTCTCACATACCATGTTCTGCCTTCTGCTTCCTGAAAGCAAAATAATGGTGAATTACATAATTGCTAGATAACAACATATACATTTTTCTGAATAACTTAAAATGTACAATTACATTACTTTTCTTTTTTGATTTTCTTAATTAATATGCTAACCACACATATCGCTTGTATAAATATGAAGATTTCTGTTCACATTAAAAACTGCTATTTTAACAGCATCACCCTTTACATGTTTATTCAAATAACCTTTAAAAAGTGAGGCAAATGAGGAAACTTGCTTAAAATGAAAATGGTTCTTAAAATGACATCTGATACTTCTAATACAAGCACAGTAACTAAGAGAATATCTTGGTGCACATTCACGGATCAACGTGTTTTTTCCTTATAGAATTCATCTTCATAATTGGGTTCAATTGGTAAAAGAATACATTAACTGGGCCCACCCCTTATTACAATGTACACAATCGAAATGGTTTTAACATATCATAACAAGTCCATGTATCAGGGGCAGTACTAGCTGCACACATCCCATCTAACAGTATTTTTATCAGTTTTTATCATTTCCCTCATAGTAATGAGCTCCCTTACCTTCAACCTGCAGCTGGTCTATCCTGTTCATTCTTTCTCTTTCTGCCTGATCTGTGTCCTAAAAAAGTGGAGATTTTATCTCAGTAAATACAGTATTAACCATAATAGTGTAGAGGTCATTTCATAACCCCAGGAGTGCTTGCAGAATTAATTATAAGAACTAAACCAATAGAAAATTAAC
The DNA here is from genome assembly GCF_018555375.3 of Anguilla rostrata. Lineage (NCBI taxonomy): Eukaryota > Metazoa > Chordata > Actinopteri > Anguilliformes > Anguillidae > Anguilla > Anguilla rostrata. Next base: position 6,481,002 of record NC_057943.1, on the reverse strand, counting down.
CTCTGATCTTGAAAGGTATTTCAAAAATTAGGCGCAAAATGTGTACAATTTCTCACCTACCATATTCTGCTTTCTCCTCCCTGAAAGCAAAATAATGGTGAATGAATTACTTGATGACAACATATTTCTGAATAATTAAAAAATGTAACATTACATGACTTTGCTTTTTTAAAATTTTGTGTTTGATTCTTTAATATAAAACATGCTAGCCACTCATACCGCTAGTATAAACATGAGGATTTCTGTTCACAGAAAACAGGTAACACAGCCAACTTTAAACTATTTAAACTACATTTCCCTTTCCCGTGTTTATTAAAAATAAAATTCTAATTGTTATTTATCCCATCAAGTCATGCGCTCCCTTACCTGCATCTTGTGACAGTTCTATAATATTTTCTCTTTCTCTTTCTGCTTGTTTCTCACGTACCGTGTACTGTTTTCTCCTCCCTGACAGAAAAATACTGGTTAATGATTAACTTTTCCTTTTTGATGTTCCTGTTAAATTATTTGTGCCTTGTATAAATATGAGGATTTCTATTTCCAAAATACAGGTAACTCAGCCGACTTTAAACTGATATTTAAACAGCACTACCCTTTCCATATTTATTGAAAATTTTTTAAAATTTAAAAGTCTTACCACATAAAGAGCGATGCTTTAAAATTAAAATGATTGTAAATATGACAACTGATACTAATACAACTAGCACAGTCACAATAACGATGGAAACAGGAATATTTCTTGGTCCACATTCACTGTCCGATGAGTTTGTTCCTACAGTAATTTCTGGAAGTCCCAAGGACTGGCAACTGTCGCAAAAATAAATATAATAAAAGTCCAAATATCAAATAAACCTCAGGGTTATATTTAGTATCAATACACAAATAACAAAGAGTAACAACTCTTGTTGGGTTTTGAATTACCCCAGACTGATTTACTATCTGGAAAATGATGTTATTTGGGAATACATACAGGAAACTTACTCTGTGTGTGGTCTGCAGTATGCAGAAAAGGATTTATTTGAAAAAGTTTTATCAGGACAGTATCCACATTTGGTATTAGTCGATGTTGTTCCTGTGCAAATATATATAGGAAGGTATGTCAAGACATAAATAATCTCAAAAGAAGTTTTCAGAAATGTAGACTGCGCAGTTGTTAATTTTACTAAACAGACACGGATAAAAAAGGGATAGTTAACTTTGTGGAGTTTTTTGATACTATTTCAATTTTAGCGTTTGTTTCCCGATTGGCTCAGAAAACTTATGTCTATGATGAAGAATATTTTATATACCTACAGAAGTTTTTGGTGATCTGCCAGTATTGTGAGAAATGTATCTACTTCCTCAGGGTGACCCACTAGCTTCACAAGGGCTCTCGTAGGGGCATCCACCAATCATATACATACACTAACCCTCAAATATAAAAAAAAAAACTCTCAACTGTCCCTTCAAGATATTAATTCAATCCAACCGTTGTGTATGATGAACTCTCCAGGCCTGCAGATGGTGTGTTTCTGCGCAAAGCTGCACCCCTTATTATCAGTCTTAGTGCAGTAGTGGTGATCCAGAGGCTCACACACTGTGTCAGAGGTGGGGGTGCACTCTCTCTCTGTTTTTAAACCCAAGTCTGTGGAGGAACGGCGAATAAAGACCCATATTAAAACATTATTTGAGTATTTCAGTAACAGACCTGTTCATTATTCACCATCAAGTCAAAACAGCATATTGAATTTTAATTACTATAAGAAATCTTTTATATATTATTATTAAAAAGACAGTCAAGCATGTTGCGAATGGCCATGTCATGAATGAACACATTAGTTGAATATGAATCTTTTCTCACCTGGCTCACACACTGTACAAGACAAACAATGAGACAGACCGGTGGGCACAGCGATGAATGTTTTTTGAGTGCACGGTACACATGAGGTATTAGCAAATTCTGTGCAGTGATTATAAACACGTGTCCCTAATGGGGAAAAACAATCACAAAACAAAGTTAAAATGTATTAGTTGAAATCACATTTCAATGGCAGCAAAATGAAGAGCATGTTTAAACCCCTGCAGGCCAACATCCTCTGCATTAGAAGCTTTATTCTGATAAAAGATGGTGACTTACCAGGTGTGCACACTGGACAGCACTTTCCATTAATTTCATATTCTGCACTTCCACAGGAATAGGCGAGGCCACAGAACAGGAGCAATAGATATGCCTGAAGCATATGTAATAGTACGAATTACACTGGAAGCAAAGTCTGGTGCATTCTCCTCCACTGTCTCCTTATTAGCCAATCTTAACCGAAATTTTAATGATTTTTGTGACTTTTTTTGTTCTGAAGCCAGTAGCTTGTTATCCCGTCATTAACACTACTTGAAAAGTTTTGCAGTTTGACAGTTTAACTGAATCCTTTTATGTATGTGTTTCTGTATGTGTGTGGTGGTGGCAGTTGAAATGTCAGTTGTAGAGGTGTCAGAGAGGCCCACAGGGGGTCTTAATCCAGCCTTGCTACAGGGGACAAAAACGAATTGGCAGGTGGCAGGAAGATATATCTGTGACATGACTATGACAAATGTTACCTTATGATCGTGATAAGGGAGTGAATTATATTGTTATTTGACATACATTGTTATTTTGACATACACATTGACAAACAAAAACTGAAACAGGGAGCAGAAGACAGTAGTCAGAAACAGGAAACTGTGAGAACGTACTTGTCCGAACAAGCACCAAAGCTTTACTAAATAAGGTAATGAGGCAAAACTTTAATCTCTTATCATCCATAAAGGGACTTTAAAATGCCAAATATCTAATTTCCACTGAAAGCATATTCCTGTGCACAATAAAATAGACTGTGTTAAAATTTAGCTCCAAGAGAGTCACATGTACAGAGTAAAATGCACTCTATCAGAGTTTAACACTTAATACTTTACTGTGAGCTTGATAGATGTCCATCTGTCGTAATTCACAAAATTATGGTCAGATTTCTTCCCTTTGTGGAGGTCCTCGTTTCTGTGATTCAGCCTAGGAAGATTAACGTTACATAATCCTCATTTTAATTGAATTTTAAGAAGAGGTTGCAACATAACTAAAACGGTAACTTATATACAGATTTTCATCTTTTAGAGCTCAGTGGATTCAAAGGTAAACAATACCTGAAATGCACAATAACAGAAATTATAGTATGACGTGGCTTTTTAATTTTTGAGTTAAATTTCAGTATCCTTACAGTTCCAACCATGGGCAAACATATGGGAGTGACCCAAGTGATGACTGAATGGACCCTCAGTGGCCTGAGAGTATTCCCGTTCACAACATTTTTATTATATCGCTAAAAGTCCTGAACTCCTCAGTTCGGGAAATAAATTCTAATTTACAAACCATGCAGAAACAATACAACGTAAGCGGTCTATATATTGGTCATGTTACTTGGATTTCGGAACAACTCATGAAGCTATGGAAGGTTTAAAAAGTGATAACAGAGTAACTTTTTAGTTGTGTATTTTGTTCATGTGTTACTTATACACAGCGGAAATGAACACGAAAGCGAAAGCTGACTGGGAATTCCCCGCTTGCTCTTGTTTACCCGTTTTTAATCACTTCTAATATACTTATAATCATGAATACACACAATTTCATGGTCTAATAAATAACAAAATTATAATTAAAAATTCAGTCCTACAGTAAATATCATTTGCCGAGATATCGTAGGCCTACAGACTATAAAACAATTGTCATTAGCGAACAGAACAGAGCATATTTGAATCGTTCTAAGCGTTTAACTCGTGTTTAAAAAAATAACTGCGACCATTTTATAAAATAATTATTGCTGACATTTTCTCATAAGAAATCAGACAGAATGTAAGCCTTACTTGACTCACGAGCACGTCGAGAACCAATTTTTCATTGGAATTTGTATTTGAAAGTAGCCAAGCCTAATCACAGTCCAAAGCTTGCTCCGAGCTGTAGTCTAACCAAAGAATAGCTACTTGTCTCACTATCCATTTCGCTAGTTAGCAAGTTAATAGCTGTCCGTATGACGAGGGGCGTGTCTACGGGTGGGCTCCCTACAGTAAAAATGCACAGAATCCATGGTGTGAATACCTGGGAAGGTGATCTTCAAGAATGCATTGGAGTATGCAGAAAACAGTTTGACTGAATTATTTTATTGAATTTTTAATAAGCATCATCTATCAAGTTGCAGGCATTTTGGGGGATTTAGCCATCCCAAATTGGCTAAATTCTTTCAGTAAAAATGCGTGGATTCTATTGCATGAATACTTGGGAGGTGTTGTTGAAGAATATATTGGACAGAAAAACAGTTTATTGAATTTTTTTAATAGGTGTGTTTAGAATTTAATGACCACATTGGAGGATTTTACCATCCCCTAATTCCAGATTCTTACAGTAAAAATACACAAACACCTTTGGCTGCATACCTAGGAAGCAGGACTTCAAAAATTTAGTCGAGTTTTCACAAAACTATTTGATGTGATTATTTTATGGAATTTTAAAAAACGGCATGAATTTAACGTAATTGCCATTTTCGAGTATTTAATACTTAAATCCGGAGTATTAAAATATACATAACGATTTCTTTATTGAAGTATTGAAAGTGCAAGTAGTAACTTCATCTGCGGTAGAACTGCGTCACAATCGTGTTACCACGAGCGATGAAGACTGTGCACTAATTTTTTGGTGCGAATAGCTTGACCGATCTTTCTCGTGTGGATGGCGTGACCGCAGTACCGTGTCATAAAAGGCATACCCCCGAAGTATCTGAGCGATTTGAGCACTGAATTCTATGATACACTACATGGCATGCGATTTAAACATAGCACTGGTTGTTGTCTGTTAATTTAGCGTGTGACTTAGGCGAAGTCAACGGATGGTTTAATATGAAGTCTAATATTAAGATTAGCCTAGGGTTAATTTTGAAGGTATGTAGGAGCTCCATTACATTACATTACATTACATTACAGGCATTTAGCAGACGCTCTTATCCAGAGCGACGTACAACAAGTGCAGCTCCTAGGCCCATTTACACTGTTGGCTGGAAGGTTGTGGCTTATCCTTTATCAAAGGGTAACGCAACTTGTTTGATTTGCCGAGTCACAATTAACAGCACAGTTAAAGTGAGTGTGTGCAAGTGGGCTGGGGGGGGGGGGGGGGGGGGGATAGAGGAAGGGTCTTTGTTTAAGAGGATTATGGCTTGGGGAAAGAAGTTAAATGGTAAATGGTAAATGGACTGCATTTATATAGCGCTTTTATCCAAAGCGCTTTACAATTGATGCCTCTCATTCACCAGAGCAGTTAGGGATTAGGGGTTAGGTGTCTTCCTCAAGGACACTTCGACACGCCCAGGGCAGGGTTTGAACCGGCAACCCTCCGACTGCCAGACAATCGGTCTTACCTCCTGAGCTATGTCGCCCCAGTTGTTCAGTTGGCGGTTAGTCCTAGTCTTTAGGGCTCTCACTCTCGGTCTCCGCTGAGAGGGGAAGCGCTGGAAGAGAGAGTGGCCGAGGTGTGAGGGGTCAGCCATGATTTTCCCTGCTCTCTTCCTCATTCTGGAGATGTACAGATCTGTGACGGGGGGAGCTGGCAGCCAATGATTTTCTCTGCATACCGTACTATGCGCTGTAGTTTCCGCTTAGAGTGGGGTGATGCAGAGCCGAACCACATGGAGATGGAGGATGTGATGACTGATTCAATTATGGTTGTGTAGAATTGGACCAGCAGCGCTTGCGACAGCTTGAATTTCTTAAGCCGTCGCGGGAAGTACATGCGCTGCTGGGCCTTCTTGGTTATTGTAGTGATATCACTGTCCCATTTGAAGTCCTGTTGGATGGTGATACCTAGGAATTTGTACGACTCTGCTCTGCTCACCATGGTGCCGTGTATTTCCAAGGGAGGGAGTGGGGTGGGCTTCCTTCTGAAATCAGTGACCGTCTCCACAGTCTTTTGCGTGTTCAGCTCGAGGTTGTCGGCTCCACACCATGATACCAGCTGGCTTGCTTTTGCCCGGTATCTGGACTCATCACCGTCTGAGATGAGACCGATCAGGGTAGTGTTGTCTGCGAACTTAAGAACTTTAACAGATTCACTGTTGGAAGTACAGGCATTGATGTAAAGCGAATAGAGTAAGGGAGACAGCACACAGCCCTGAGGGGCGCCAGTGCTGAGAAGGAGGGGGGCTGAAGTGAGGTCACCCACCTTGACACACTGTTTCCTGTTGCTTAAGAAGTCATGGATCCAGTGGCAGAGAGGGGATGGGACATTGAGCAGTAAAAGTTTATCTAAAAGTAGATCAGGGATGATCGCAGACATGTGACTCAAGTCATTTGGTCCAAGTCTCAAGTAAGTCCCAAGTCATTTGGTCCAAGTCTCAAGCAAGTCCCAAGTCATTTGGTCCAAGTCTCAAGCAAGTCCCAAGTCATTTTTTCTTGGGCAAGTCAAGTCAAGTCACAGGTTATGTTAAGTCGAGTCCTTAGTTAAGGCAAGTCAAATCCAAGTCAAGTCACTCCCCCCCCCCCCCCCCCCCCAAGATACTGCAGTCTTACCTGCAGTATCCGGTCTTTATACAGAGAAAAGGCAAGGTATTAGTACCTGTCTAATAATATTATTGGCCAATCTATCTTGTTACGTCATTATTTTAAAATGGCGTTTAACTGTCAGTGAATTATACAGCATGTGTCTTATTACCCATTGCAGGGTAGGACTACAAATTAACGCTCTGTATGGGTGTGGAATAAATTGACTGCCTTTATATAGCGCTTTTATCTAAAGCGCTTTACAATTGATGCCTCTCATTCACCCAGTCACACACACACTCACACACCAACGGTGAAGTGGCTTTAAGTCATCAAGGGTCCAAGGTATCAAATGAGCCTCAAACCACCGTGCTGCTGCCAGATATGCAGTAGATACTACAAGCATTGTTTCTCCTGAATATTTTTTCCATTGAGTTCAACAGGAAAATGAATCAGGAGAAATAATTCTTGTAGTATCTACTGCATATCTGGCAGCAGCATGATGGTTTGAGGCTCATTTGATACCTTGGACCATTGATGAGTTAAAGCCATTTAGCCAACAAATGTGTTCCATACTGTATCAGCATAATTTACAGCTGAATCTAGTCCCACCCTCAATTAATTATGTCTACCAAATAATAACACCTCTATCCATATAAACACTTACAAAACTCAATGTCACAAGCAATAAATAACACAAGACATCTTTTATCCATGAAACAAGAAACAGCATACAAAACAGCACTGTGTACCAAGCCATTTAGAGTGGATTACACTATCGAAATAGGACACAAATGACCTAAAATAATAGTTAACTCCAGGAGAATAAAGGAAGCTTCCAGTGACATAAAGTAGAAGTTTAAGTTAAAACAGCAGTCAGCTCAGTTTTCCATCTTGATTTGCTGTATATTTTTTTCCTATAGTTACATTACATTACATTACAGGCATTTAGCAGACGCTCTTATCCAGAGCGACGTACACAACTTTTACATAGCATTTTACATTGTATCCATTTATACAGCTGGATATATACTGAAGCAATTTCGGTTAAGTACCTTGCTAGTTAGTCTCTCATATGAAAACTCCTTTTTTAATGCTCAGATAGGGTCAGAGGGTCAAGCACAGGTTGGTAGAGCGCAAGCTTCAGTATTGCCTCAAGTCTTTGTACCTGCCAGGAGGCACAACAGCTGGACTGCTTCTGCTGAGACCCACCACAGGTGAACTCTGGTTGCAGGTGTGCTGTGGAGCCTATGCTGGCAGGTTCTCTGGCTCCGTGCATTCGCTGTCGATTCTTGGCCTCCCCCAGTCGCTTCGGATCTGGGGTCTGATTTGGAGTTTTTCCTCAGATGGCGCCTGTTGCGCGGAACAGCTGACCAAATGGCGTGAGTGCGTTGTATGAGCGGAGCTCAGCCCTCCTGTCAGCAACAATGACTGATTTCATCCTTGTTTGGTCTGCATGCTTCCAGAGACGAGTTCTGTTAATGGATTTGCTCCATAGTTGGCATTTGTCCACTGAAAGATAAGGGCTAGGATTGCTCACCATTTTCCTACTACTAAAGTTCACCTGGTGCTTGGTTTATCTAGAAACTAGATAGCATCCTGCACCATATCAAGCCTGCTCTTGAAAACCCCGTTTCTTCCTGTACGACATGGCCTGGTAAGCTATTCCACGCAGTGACTATGCAGGATCTCCAACCATTTATTGCACATAGTAAAAAATGCACAGTCCAGGTCATTAGGATCACCTTTCTGTGTGGACTCATTTTCTCTCCATGTCGCTGTGGGTTTCCTTCTGATACAGTTTCCTCCCATAGTTCAAAGACATGAAGATTGTGATAAATTGCCTTTAGGCATGACTGCGTGAGTGAATGCTGTGAGTGTCCTGCGTTGGATTGGCAGCCGGTCTAGGGTATATTCCTGCCTCTTGCCCACATGCTGGGATCAGCTCCAGCCCTCCTTGCAACCCTGGCCAGAAATGATCGCATTAGATAATGGATGGATGGATCTTCACTGCGGTATTTCATTGGTGAAAGAATGCATTGACATCCCTCATTAAAATGTGCATATGTTAAGAAAACAGAATCAAAATGGTTTTAACATGTAAGAACAACTCCATGCACACAGTAGACAGCTGTGACGGCTGCAGTACTAACTGCACCGAGCCCATATAACAGTATTTTTATCAGTCTTCATGATTTCCCCCATCGAGTCATGTGTACCCTTACCATCATTCTACAGCTGTTCTATCCTGTTCATCATCACTTCCCGTTTCCTAGTGAAGTGGAGACTTATCTCAGTAAATACAGTATTAATCATAAAAGTATAGACGTCATTTCATAACAGTAAGTTAAAGAGTTAAACTAACATTATAGCAAATAAAAGTCTGTTCTTTAAAGGTTTTAGAAAAATTAAATGCATAATGTAAAAAAGTTTCTCACATACCATGTTCTACCTTCTGCTCCTTGAAAGCAAAATAATGCTTAATTAGTTAATTACTAGATAACAACATTTACATTTTTCTGAAAAACCTATTATGTAACATTGCATTACTTTTCCTTTTTGATTTTCTTGTTTAATTGTTTAATATGCTAACCACTCATAGCGCTTGTATAAATATGAAGATTTCTGTTCACAATAAAAACTGCTATTAAAACAGCATCACCCTTTACATGTTTATTCAATTAAATTTTAAAAAGTCTGACCAGGTAGACGAGGAAACTTAATTAAAATGAAAATGGTTCTTAAAATGACAACTGATACTTCTAATACAAGCAGCACAGTAACTATGAGGATATCTTGGTCCACATTCACGGATCAACGTGTTTTTTCCTTTTAGAATTCATCTTTATAATTGTGTTCAATTGGTAAAAGAATACATTAACCAGGCCCACCCCTCATTAAAATGTAAAGAATCAAAATGGTAATAACGTAGCAGAACAATTCCATGTATCAGGGGCAGTACTAGCTGCACACAGCCCATCTAATAATATTTTTATCAGTCTTTGTTATTTCCCCATAAAGTCATGTGCTCCTTTACCTTCATCCTGTGGCTGGTTTGTCCTGTTCATTCTTTCACGTTCTGTCACATCTGTTGCCTAGCAAAGTGGAGACTTTATCTCAGTAAATACAGTATTAACCATAAAAGCATAGAGGTCATTGCATAGCCCCAGGAGTGACATCTGAATTAATTAAATTAACTTCATAGCAAATGAAATTCTGCTCTAGAAAGATATTTGAAAAGTTAGGCACATGACATAAAAAGCTTCTCACGTACCACGTTCTGCCTTCTGCTCCCTGAAAGCAAAATAATGGTTCATTATTCAATTACTTGATAACTACATTAAATTTGTTTTAATAACTTGAAAATATAACATAAAATTATTACCTTTCCTTTTTTATTTTCTCGTTTAATTCTTTAACATTGAATATCACCAATTAACCAATGGAGTACTACATGGTATATTACTTTTCCTTTTTGAATTCCCTGATTAATTATTAAATATTTAATATGCTATCCACTCATATCTCTTGTATAAATACAAGGATTTCAATTCACAAAATGTGTGTGGCACAGCCAACCTTAAACTGCTATTCAAACTGCATCACCATTTACAAGTTAATTAAAAATAAAATTCAAAGTCTTACCAGATAGAGGGAGGAACTTAATTAAAATGAAAATAATTGCTAAAATAACAGCTGGAGCAAGCAGCACAGACACAAGACACAAAATAACGATGTAAAAAGGAATATTTCTTGGTCCACATTCACTATCCGATGTGGTTGTTCCTGCTGTAATTTCCTGAAGTCTCAAGGACTGGCAACTGTCAAAAAAATAAACATATTATAAGTACAAATCTCAAATAAACCTTAGGGTTATATTTATCAATACACAAATAACAATGAGTAACAACTCCTGTTTGGTTTTGCTTTACCCCAGACTGATTTACTCATCTGGAATATGATGTTATTTGGGAATAAATGTAGGAAACTTACTCTCTGTGTGGTTTGCAGTACGCAGAAAAGGATTCATTTGAAAAAGTTTTATCAGGACAGTATCCACATTCGGTATTAGTCGATGTTGTTCCTGTGAAAATATATATTGGAAGGTATGTCAAGACATTAAAAATCTTAAAAAACGTTTTCAGAAACACAGATTGTGTAGTTAAGTGAGTTAATTTTACGAAACAGACATGGAAAAAAAAGGAATAGTTCACTTTGTGGAGTTGTTCGATACTATTTCAGTTTTAGTGTATGTTCCTAATTGGCCCAGATAACTTATGTCGGCGATGAAGGATACTCTATATGCCTACAGAAGTTTTTGGTGATCTGCCAGTATTGTGAGACATATATCTACTTCCTCAGGGTGACCCACGTTGTAGGGGCATCCACCAATCAAAAACATACACTAACCCTGGAATACATTGTAAAAAACCCAAATGTCCCTTCAAGATATTAATGCAATCCAACCGTTGTGTATGATGAACTGTCCAGGCCTGCAGATGGTGTGTTTCTGCGCAAAGCTGCACCCCTTATTATCAGTCTTAGTGCAGTAGTGGTGATCCAGAGGCCCACACACTGTGTCAGAGGTGGGGGTGCACTCTCTCTCTGTTTTTAAACCCAAGTCTGTGGAGGAACGGTGAATAAAGACCCATATTAACACATTATTTGAGTATTTCGATAACAGACCTGTTCATCATTCACCATCAAGTCAAAACAGCATATTGAATTTTAATTACTGTAAGAAATCTTTTATATATTATTATTAAAAAGACAGTCAAGCATGTTGCAAATGGCCATGTCATGAATGAACACATTAGTTGAATATGAATCTTTTCTCACCTGGCTTACACACTGTACAAGAGAAACAATTGGGCAGATTGTTGGAAACGGCGATGAATGACTTTTGAATGCACGGTATACAGGAGGTGCTAGTGTACTCTGTGCAGTGTTTATAAACACGTGTCCCTAATCAGAAAAAAAGACACAAAACAAAGCCAAAATGTACCCATTTGAAATGACATTTCAATGATGACAAAATAAAGAGCGCCTTCATTTTTTAACCCCTGCAAGCCAAAATCTACTGCATTAGAAGCTTTATTCTGATAAAAGATGGTGACTTACCAGGTGCACACATTGGACAGCACTTCCCATTAATTTTATATTCTGCACTTCCACAGGAATAGGCGAGGCCACAGAACAGGAGCAATAGATATGCCTGAAGCAAATGTATTAGTACAAATTACACTGGAAGCAAAGTCTGGTGCATTCTCCTCCACTGTCTCCTTATTAGCATATCTTAACCGAAATTTTAATGATTTGTGACTTTTTTTGCCCTGAAGCCAGTAGCTCGTTATCCCGCCATTAACACTACTTGAAAAGTTTTCAGTTTGACAGTTTAACTGAATCCCTTTTTGTATGTGTTTCTGTATGTGTGTGGTGGCAGTTGAAATGCCAGTGGTAGAGGTGTGTGAGAGAGAGGGTGGGGAGCTTTAGAGCTTCAGCACCCAGGGGCCCACAGCCTTGCCTACAGGGGACAAAAATGAATTGCCAGGTGGCAGGGAGATATATCTGTGATATGACTATGACAACCCTAACCCTAACTATGACAAATGTTACCTTATGATTGTGATAGAGGAGTGTATTATATTGTTATTTGACATTCAAACAAAAGCTGAAACGGGCAACAGAAGCCAGAAGTCAGAAACAGGAAAGTGTGAGAATGTACTTGTTATAACAGAAGTACCAAAGCTATTCTAAATAAGGTAGTGAGACAAAACTTTAATCTCTTACCATCCATATGGGGACTTTAAAATGCCACATATCTAATTTCATATTAGGAAAGCATATTCCTGTGCACAATAAAATAGACAGCGTTAATTTAACTCCAAGATGGTCACATGTACAGAGTAAAATGTCAGAGTTTAAAACTTCATACTTTACTGTGAGCTTGATAGATGTCCATCTGTCGTAATACACAAAATTATGGTCAGATTTCTTCCCTTTGTGGAGTTCCTGGTTTCCGTGATCCAGCCTAGAAAGAATAACATGTTGCATAATCCTCACGTTAATTTCATTTCTGTATTCTCTCTGCACTGCATTACAGGAGATGTTAAAAAGGTAACATCTATACACATTTTTATTTATAAAGGTAAATACTTTTAGAGCTTAGTCGATTCAAAAGTAAACAGAAACTGAACTGTATATTTATGGGTAGAAATTATACAATGACATTCCATTTTTAAAAACATTACATTACATTACAGGCATTTAGCAGACGCTCTTATCCAGAGCGACGTACAACAAGTGCATCAGTTCAAGGTGCAGAGGTGCAGAAAAAACACACGAGTGAAGTAAAGATCGTTGCGCCAGAAGTGACCACATAGATCAGGACTCCAACCCTGTAGGGTAACCTGTTCAGCAAACAAACAAACAATCCTGCCAAGTACAAAACTAGCACTGAAATCACATTTGCCTAATCAGAATCAGAATTATAGTTAAAGTAATTCCAACCAGGGGAAAACATGTTGCAGTGAGGACTGGATGGACCCCCAGTGACCTGAATGTGCTGAACTTTTGCTCTGGAACCGCTTGCCATTTCTTGATCATATCACTAAAATTCCATAACTCCTGAGGGAAAACAAATTCTACCAACCACACAAAAACAATGTAACAGGTGAGAGGTCTGTATATTGTTCATGTTACTTGGATCCCAGAACAACCCATGAAGCTATGAAATGATGAAATTATAACAGATACAATAGTAATGATGTTACTTGCTCATTGGTTAATTACTATATACCATTTCATACAGAACAGGAGTTCACTCCCTCAAAGCAACAATGAAAATGAAACAGAAAGTAGCTTAGACTGGAAATCGCCGAACTTACCCATGTTTCATGAAGCATTTTTTTCATCACATGCCCCAATATCTTGTTACGTTCATTATTTGAAAATAGCGTTTAATCGTCAGTGAATTATACGGTACGTGTTTTATTAACCACTGTTTATTTTAGAAAGATAGATTGTCCAGTCAATAATAAATACAAATTAACCCTGCTTCTGTTCATCAAAGTGGCTGTTATTTATAGGTTTCTATTCATACAAAACTCATTGAAGCAGTATTACTCTCCCATTGTAAGAAGAGGTGGAAAACATCTGGACCCATGCTCTTTTTTTTAAATGCAAAATGAATCTTTCTTGTGATTTTCCCCCCTCAACACTGATGAGATAAGAGCAGCAATTGGCTGATTACTCTAATTTGTACCAGTTAAGCTGTTTTTTAGTTGCAAGCTTAATGACACTCGGATGTTTGATGTAAAAAAAATAAATATTACAATATTATTTTACTGACACAGCTTCAATTTACTCAACTCAGCATGATCCATCTGTTCAACTTGGTGATAACAACACTGGGTTATTTTGTAATGCTAGGAAAGGATAGAAAGGGGTGGACAGAGAGTCAGAAGGGGTTAACCATGGGCTGATGATTCCAAAACAATAAGATCTGTAAGATGCACCTCTATCTACAAGACAGCCTTGGACCCTGCAACAAGGTGCCCAGTTGGTTCCTACTGTCATTATACAGTATGATGGAGGGTGTATAAATGGTGTAGCTACAACAAATCATATTCGATTAGTGCACTTCAAGTGGACTCGAACAGACGTGTACGCCATACCGGGATTTCTATGTTTTTTCCACTTCACTCAGGGCCTTCGACGCACTAAAGGTATTGGTAGCTGAAGGTTTGTATGTCTAAACAGCATCTGTTTGATGAATATACATACATATATGATTTTGATATGTACAGAAAAAATGCTTTTGATGCGCCTACTTCTCTGGAGGGTTTTCCCATTGGATAGAATGGTTGTAACTGACCAAATTATCAACAAATAGAAACATTCTTTCAATACACCCCTTTGCTTTTGATACAGCCCTTGACTGTGACATGTCCCAGTGTCCTGATTGACTACTGATAGCTACTTGGGGATGAATGTGGGAGCAATTTCAGACACAGGGGCGTATGAGTGAGTTTGGAATTAGGGGGACACATTAGCTATATATATATACACACATACACACACACACTTCCGGAAACCCATTGCAGGATTCCCCAATCTGCAATCATAGACAGAACGTATGTTAAGGGAAAAAACAAAAAGAACACCCATGTTTAGAGGTCCCGATACACTAGAGGCGCAAAGGGACTCATCACAGGGGAAAGCATACAGATGGCTATCCCTATATGGTCAGCAGGTCCACCAGTTTGACCACCAACTTACTGTACCAGCTTAACCAGCTTTGACAGTTTTGTCAAGATAGAGACCAGCTTTGACCAGCCACAGACCAGCTATGAACAGCTAGAGGTGTATAGGCTATCTTGCCTCACTGAAATTAAATAAGATGTATTCCAAAGCAATGCTACCCAATATTTCCTCAATTCTTGCAAGCCTATATTGTTTGTAGTACCGTAACTTGGCATCATTTTGATATCAATACTTTTAATGGCAGGCCTGGATTTTGGCAGTCTGAATGAATGAGTTATAGACGGTGTATGTCTTGTATGTGTGAGTAACTTGCCATTTTTGTACGCTGAAAACGTGTTTTTTATGAGATATCATTTCTTTTTGCAATGCGTTTTGTTATGACAGTGAGAAATGCGAAGTGACCCTGTAAGAAACGGCTGTGGATTATGGCTATCCTTGTGTGAATTTGTACAGTCTGATGAGCGTGTACTGTTTAGCAGTTTCAGTTTGCTATATATGTAAAACAGTGGCTGTGACAAAGGGTGCAGTGGCGTAAGTGTAAACGCATCAGAAATGCAGGTGAAATATGGCCAGTGTGTGTACTCAGATTTGACGGCCATCCAACGAGCCTTGATTGACAAAAGAATCAGCAAGCCCGTAGAATTAGAGCTCCCTAGGTCGCAACTTGCGTACCCTTCTGTCCTGCTCCATTGTCTGTTATTTTGTGGAGATGCACTTTTAGTGTTTGTAAGGTTTATAAGGCATTTTGATAGGCTTATCTGCAGGTAGGAATCCTCTTCGCTGTTTTGCCAAGCTAGAACCAGAAAACTTGATAGTGGAGAATAGGAGCAGACGCATATGTCCCAGCAGGCTTTGCATATGAGAAAATAACAACAGTGTGAGAAGAATTAGGAGAAATTATGAAATTGCATAGTTGAAACAATATGTTTTTAGCAGAATGGGCATGTAGGTGAAGGTTGACATGATCACAGACTATAGTGCCAAGTAAATGAAGTGACCATGAGCGAGCTTAGTTTCCTTATCGAACGGTATATATAACAGTCTGTATAAAGCATTAGTCGTTAAAGTGGAGGGTTAAGTAACGTGTGAAATCTATTGCACTGATGTGATGTGCTTTTCTCATGTTCAGTAGTAGTAGTTATAATTATGAGTGAGTCATGATTTTAAATGTAATGTTTTAATGGGGAGTTGCAGATCATACATACGTAGTAATTGTGTGTATGTGGCTAGCTAGAGAACAGGGCGAGGTAACATGAATGTAGAAACGTGGCGTTTGCTGATAAGAAGGTTTTGTACGGTAGCCAAGTGAAGAAATATAGTTAGTAGAAATGGCACAGTGGTGAACTGGTGTAACCTTTTAATAAAAGGAATATATTTGACGTCATGAAATGCATATGGATGGCCGTGAGTGAGTTTTGGTAAAGCAAATATAAGCGTAAGAAAACATTAGTGTAAAAGAGGAAATTATCTGCCTGATGGCGAGGCGGGATTCAATCCTTCAACCGCAGGTTTGTTAGTGCAGCACCATGACATAGCTATGCAATGCGTGAAATATCATTGGCAAACCTGTCCGTGGTTTTAAAAAAGAATACAGGCCAGTAAGCACAGAAGAGCTCCCGTTGAATCCATATGGCTTTGCAATATTGTAGCCAGTTAATAACTGAACATGCAGACGGTACGTCATAATGCAGTGTATACGTTCGGTGAACGGCGGGTAGATATGGTGCAAAAGCAATAATTGAGAAGTAGTAGACAATTATTAGTGAGGGTAAAAGAAGGTTAAAGAAAGTGTTCCTAGCTGGGCTTGAACCTAGGACCCCATGTTCCCAAGACTGTAACCTTGCCCACTAGGCCACAGGCAGACTAGCTGTTTAAACTGGAAATGTTTCAGAGTCGTGTAGGTGAAGATTTGGCTGGTGTCGGTAAAATGTCCAATGGGGAGACATGTTGTTAGTGGGATAGGCGGCAGGAAAAATAAGAATGAGAAGGAGAAAATGCAAAATCCCCTTAGTTTGGGGCTTTATTGTGTGGACATGTGAAGTTGTTTATGAAATCTGTCTGTTGAAATGGGGTCAGAATGTACAGAATGTAATGTTTTTAAGGGCTGAGTGTCTGTGGCTGTTGTGGTTATTTCTGTGGGGAACCCTGAAAAGTGCCAAACTCTCGGTGCTATATAGGTATGGGGCATGCCCCCGCCAAGGCGTAACTTGGCGAGATGGCATACCTGCCATCCCAATTGCTATTGATTATTTTGATCCAGCATTGCGGCCTGATGAAATGTCACGTTTTACGAGATGACATTGTGTGTCTGAAACCGAAACAGCTTAAAGACACTGATTTTGAATTCCCTCAAACTGATGGGTGCCGCTTTACGTCTGCAAATTATAAACACAAGATAGGCACTGGAACACAGTACTAAACAGTCAATTGCCCCAGTGTGATTTTGCAAACACCAAAATTGAATGACACATGCAATGGATCTTGTGTCTGCTGTGAAAGACACCTTGTGTGAATACAGACAGACTGGTCTCGTTACTGCAATCCAAGAGGGGAAAGCACTGGCTGAGAAGATGGACACAGAGCCCACATTCTCGGACACCGACAAGGCGCAGCAAACGGCTTCCAGGTGAATTGTCTGCAGATGAGCCATTGAATGGATGGCAAAAATGAGGTGAACTTTTTCAACTGTTTACTGGACACTATCTTGATGGAGACAGAGGAACGTTTTTCCCTTTTTCAGGAGCTTGATGAACGATTCGGCTTTTTGTTTGAAATGTGGAAACAACACAAATCTGAAACAAGCCAGCAACAACCTTGCCTGTTTTCTGGGGGACATAAACAGCAATGAGTTGTCTGAGGAGTTAACTTTTCTCTCTCGCCTGCTTCCAAAGTGTTACAGTATGTCTTAGAGAAGGACATGAAAAGTGCTTTCCCCAGCACATCAATCGCTCTGCAGGTGCTACTGACAGTGCCTGTGGCAGTGGCAAGTGCTGAGCGATCGATCAAAAACTATCTCCGATCAACTATGTCTCAGGAGAGACTTTCTGCCTTGGCTGTAGTGTCAACTGAAAGCAAACTGGCCCGACAAAAGGACTATCAAGAGGTCATCGCACAGTTTACTGCAGCCAAAGTCCGCCGTGCTCAGCTGTGATGGTGAGTCTATGTTTTATTTTGATTTCAGGCAGCACCATCTGCTGTGCTTTTGTGGTAGGCAGCTATATGCGTTTGTTGTGAGTTAGTTGAAAAAAAACGAAACAAAAAACGAAATATCAACTCGCGATCCCTGCTACCTGTACCGTATTATTTATTTCGACATTGGCAGACTACAGCATAAATTGCGTCTTTTGTTTAATAATTCAACATTAGTAATTGCAGCGAGAAACTGCAGCTGTAGACACAAAGTTTGTTATATTATGGTAGCAATGGAACGAACCGGACTATAGGCTATATTTACCGTCATTGTATTATTATACCAGGGTGTTTTCGCTCGTTTGCAGAGAAACTCAAATACTATCAATAAAAATGGTTTAGCTATTTCTCAGCATAATGACAGATGGGACGAGATGAAAACAATTTTCAACCGTCCCCCACGTTTTGGCAATGTTCCAACACTCTCGTCATCACTGTTGCATATGCATCACACAAACTATTACACTACTAATTCTTAATTAGTGTGAAATATCCACATTATATAATACCACTAACCTATTTAAAGACACTCAATTTCAAAAATAATGTATATAACCGAAATATTTTGAGCAGTAATATTTACATAGCAATGACGAAATTTTATCTGTGTTCAGTAGATAGAGACAGAGACAGTAAATCAATGATACAGTCCTATCCGCTTCTGTTTTGCTCCAGAAAATGATATCAGCTAGGTCTATCAGAAAACATATGGCTTAGCTATGCCCAGAAGTCCTCAATAATAATCGTATTTTCCAAGAAATGATGAAAAATTGTTGACAAGGTTTCGTTAGGTGCAGCGTCTTTTACTGCTACCACAGAGTGAATGCGTAAGTGAATGCGATGATAAGAAAATCTTTGGTTAGGCTTACCTATAAAACGCTATTCCAAAAGTAAAATTGGACATGTTATACCTCGTTAAAAAGCTTATACTCTCACCTACTGAATAAATTAATTGTCAATCAAGCCAGACTGTACTAAAAAGGGCGACAACGCCGTAAATAACAGGTGTGGTATTACGCACAGGTATTTTGGAAGGTACCCAGGCATCACAAATGCGCATATATTTCACAAACGGATTGTCCAAGACAATATATGACCACTCAGTCTCAAAGGGGACATCTCTATGCGTAAAACCAATGGTAAGGTTGTATATTTATTCAATATTTAGTCAGATATTAACTGTAGAATGACATGGTATCATTTTTAAAACTTTGTCTTATTTCGTTATTCAGTGAGCAGCGTTTTCACTGCCGTATTGGCATATCTTATGGCTATTGTCGGGTTTATCTTGTTGCTATGACGGAATACGATTTTTACGTGGTGAAAGAATATTTTTATGAATGCCCAGATAGATAATATTGTCCATTGTGAAGTCCACGCTCCCCTCAGATAAAAACTAGACCCGACGGTGCGGATTGCTCAGTTGCGTCACCATGGATGTCTCCGAGCCGCTTGCTGTAAATGACTTCACTAGATGTCGTAACACTTAGATGTAGAGCTGCAGCTCTTCCACGCCGCTGCTAATTAAAAAAAAGGCAAAATGGCAGGCAAACAATATGGCAGACATAGGTGCAAAGTTGTAGAGCACATTCAGATGCATCGGTCGATGAGGTTTTGTGTTGATCTGACTTATGGTGTGGGAGTTATGGGCTTTTAAGCATGACCCTTTGTTATAGCGCCACCATCTGGCCGATGTAGGTGATTTGTAGTGCCTGAGTAGTGGGGGGCCATAGGAACCCACCTACCAAATTTGGTTGGTCTACGACTTATGGTTGCTGAGCCTCAGACACTTTCAGCGGAGAAAAAAATAATATAATAATAATAATAATAATAATAATAATAATAATAATAATAATAATAATAATAATAATAATAATCCTAACAGACACAATAGGGTTCCACCAGCTTCGCTGGCTCTTCTGTCCAGAGTGCCATTCTCTTACTTAACCGCTGAAGCAGTTCAGGAGGCTGAGAGACTGTTACCTGTTGCAGATGGTGATTTTTGGAAGTGGATGAGGAGGAGACCGTGTTCCACAAATCCAGCGCTGAATTCGCCCGACACCACGAGGAGAGGGCGCAGGGTGGTGAACAGCGTGGAACAGGTGTTACCACAGAAATCTCTGACCCACTGCAATGTGTGACCCTTCAGGCAACTCTCTCTGTTATACGATATACGCGGGTTGTTTTACGGGAGCCTGATTGAAAAAGTAAATTCATTATTATTATTAATCCACAAGATCCAATTCAAGAGGGATCTTCAAGTGCAACACAGATAAAAGCACAATCACTGCTAGTCTATTATACCTTGTTAACTGTACTTGATGATACAGTGAAATTAAGACGTAATTATGAAAAATGTGTATACCAAATGTGGATAGTGTCTCACCTTCATCCACCCTGGAAAAAAGAAAAAAGAAATTACTAACAGCTTCCAAAAAAGTCATACTTTTTTTGTTATGATTATTGCCCTGTTCCAAAAGTTTCTTACTCATAACTGTACACCAGTGCTCAACAGTACTTTTACAACCGATGCGGTTACCTACAGATATTCCCAAGATGTCCAGTAATATTTAAGTTTGGTTCATAATACTAATGCATTCTCCCAATTGTTCCAGGAGCCAGCCATGTTGGCTATAGTGTGTCGGTTGTTGAAGACTGGCTAAAATGCATAACTGCCATATTAAAATAAAACCAGAAAAAGCATATGCATGCACTGCATATTAAATTAACAAAATGAAACAATGGGAATTTATTAATGCTTTCAGATAAGCATTAACTAACCTTCGTTAAAGTAGTTTCCAATTAGTCCAGCACATAGCACAGCTGTTAATAGTACTGGTCCAAGAATCCCTAATCTACTTTGTTCAGGTATATTTTCACAAACTGTATCATATGTTTTGGTTCCTTCTGCAGTCTTCTGTTGGTCAAAATTGCATCTGAAATAAGAGCAAACTTGGATTAGATCATTTACTTTCGAGCAGGAGAAAAATCTAGCCTCCCTGTGTCTCTCGCCATTCTCACCCATCCCAGATGCTGACATCCACCCACTTTATAAACCAACTTATCCTTAACCGTGACCTGGGACCAATCCCCACTCCTTTCCTCCAGGCTCTCATCTGAACTACTCCCATACATCTCCAAATTCTCTGGCCACTGGCTGAATTCCTACTCCCTTTAAATAGACCCAAGTCACAGCTCAGGCTAGCTGTCTATGGTGTATTCCCACTTCTCTGGCCCTCACCCCCAACCCTGTTCAGGAATATATGGTTTAGAACCTGGATGGATGGAACTCAACTTTGCCAAAATGTTGCTTAGTCCCAAGTCCTTGCCCATTCAAAATCCGTCTATTAGTCTTGACAATACAGCAGTGCGCACTGAAAACACACCTCAAACTGTATCCTGGCATCCATAACCTTATCTTCTCCCACCTAACACTATTTTGAATTTATTGAACATCAACTGATGCAAAAGGATATTTTGTATTCCGTTTTTTTTTTATTGTGCCTTTTAACCCTCCTGTTCTGTTCATTTTTTAGGTACAGCAAAAATGTTCCCGGGTCAATCCCCATACAGGGGGGGTTTGCAAATACATGAAATGAACCATTTTCATTTAAAATGTTGATTACACTAATTAAGGCCAGTAGAAGAAGTTTCATACTGAAAAAATAATTTTAAGTTTTTTTCCTAGATTTTCAAACTTTAAAAAGGGTCAATTTGACCCGCAACATAACAGGAGGGTTAATTTGGCACTTAAGTGTAATGATTATGACAGCATTGCTTTACACTTCGTTTCTGTTAGTTCACTTAAGCCGCGTTTCCACCAAAATTACCCGGAACTTTCAGTCCCAGGAACTACTTTACCAGGAACTAAAAGGTTCCTTCAGCCAATGGTTGTCTGCGTTTCCACCGGGGTCTAAAGTACCGCGAAGATTAGGCAAATTAGCCCACTGACGTTGTCGTCGGTCCATCTGTCATATGATTTCTTCTGTAACCCCATACTACCACCGAAGTAGCCTACATTATTTTCTAATAACCGGGACAGCCCGGAGGGGTTTATTCCACTTATATACAACGGGTTACCAACAATGACTATATATGGTTACTTTTGTATTTATTGATTTTCATATATCCTCTCAAACACATTCATTAACAGCAGAAAACATGCACACGTTGTAAACAATTTGCTGTTTTATTACTTTCTCGTCGTCAATTCCATATAGGCTAATCGCAAAATGACAAGAATAGAACAAAAACTCGGACTTGCGTGAAAATGTAAATTAGTAGTGGTACAGCCACCGTTTGCTTTCCTTCGAAGTTACTGCTAGCCGAGCAGCGAAGTGTGCCCTCCAGATGCGAACCATGCACCATAAATGAGTCCATAGTCTTCCTGGTCTTTTCGTGGAATTGAAAAATGGCAGTAAAATTGAGTAAAATTACGGCAGTCTGAAAAAGCTAAAGGGAAGATTACTAGAATTAACCCGTTATTTTACCCGGATAAAAAGTGCGGAAGGTGATTTCCAGTTTGCTTGTACTGTATCACCAATGTTAATTATTCAGAACTACCGCATACCTCACATAACTGTATCAAACGTTTTGAGTCAATTACAACGGGCTAACAAAGAAAATCCGTAAGAAAATATTCAGCAACCGAATTAATCCGTTTGAATGTTTTGGTAGCCTACGTAATATGCTGTCCCAGCACGAATGCTTAGCATTTTATAAAACGAATACTAAAGCAAGAAAAGAACAGAAGAGCACACGTTATAATTCCAAGACGTTGAAAGGCTATAACCAAAAGTAGGCTACTGCGCCGCATAACATACAAGTTTGATTTGAAGTTATTATGAAAATAAATTGGTTTGCCGCTGCATATTTTCAAACATGGCGGGTAATGGCGGAAAATAAATACAACACAAATGCTACGAGTACTCGACCAATCAGAAATGTTCAGCGCTGCAAGCTCCACCCAAAAGGTTCCTGTACTTTCGGAAAGTACTACCCCCCGAGCAGGAACGTTTTGGGGGGTAAAACAAAGCCCCCAGAACTAAATTTAGACCCTAGTTCCTGCGGTGGAAACGCACTGAGTTCCTCAAAAGGTTCCTAGTTCCGGGGTATAGTTCCTGCGGTGGAAACGCGGCTTTAGTTTCAACAGTTTTCCAGATGAGTTCTCCCTCCAGTTATACTGGCGCTCACTGAGCCATAGTATGTAACACCATAAAATCAATATGAAACAAGTCATTTAACAACGGAGGTGCCAAGCAGATCCTTTTGTACACTGTTAAACCAAAACAAAAGTCAATAAACCGTAAACTGTAGTTTAGGAAACTTGACCTACTTTGTCCATTCTGTGCACTTGACACCATCAGCTGAGAAATAACCATGTGGACACTCTTCACACTGTGTATCCGCAGTTTTTGTCCCTAAACAGAACACACCACTTAAGTCATTCACACACATCAAACCTCCCTTCTATCATTTTATAATGAAGATGAAGGATAACCAAGAAGATTGAAAAATGAAGCTATACTAGGAGCGTATTTTGGAGTAAGAAGACTGCCTAGATACAACCAACAATATTGTCTGACACGGTAATATTAAGCACCATATCAAAACTAATTTTAAAAACAGATCTTGGATTTTAGACTCTTTCGCATTCGGCATTCAAAGTTCCTGTGCATGGGTCAGTGCATTTGAATACTTGGCGGGATTGTTGCACCCTATACCACCACTGGAAAATAGCATATAGAGAAGGCAAACTATAGTCAACTATAAGTGCTGTTATTGTGAAGTGGAAACATCTAGAAGCAACAACAGCTCAGCCAAGAAGAGGTTGGCCACACAAACTCACAGAACAGGGACAGCTAAGTGCTGAAGCACATAGCGCGTAAAAATAGTCTGTCCTCGGTTGCCACAGACTACCTCTGGACTGCCTCTCACCACATAAACTGTTTGTCGGGAGCAACATAAAATGGGTTTCCATGCCCGAACAGCCATACACAAGCCGAACATCACCATGCACGGCTGGAGTTCTGTAAAGCACACTGCCATTGGATTCTGGAGCAGTGGTAACACGTTCTCTGGAGTGACGAATCATGCTACACTATCTGGCAATCTGACAAACTAATCTTGGTTTGGCAATTGCCAGGAGAATACTACCTGCCCGAATGCATAGTGCCAACTATAAAGTTTGGTGGAGGAGGAATAATGGTCTAGGGCTGTTTTTCATGGTGTGGGCTAGGCCCGTTAGTTCCAGTGAATAAAAAGCTTAATTCTACAGCATACAATGACATTCTGTAGTATTGTGTGATTCCAACTTTGTGGCAGCAGTTTGGAGAAGGCACTATCCTTTTTCAGCATGACAGTGCCGCCGTGCACTAAGCAAGGTCCATAAAGAAATGGTTTGCAGAGTTTGGTGTGGAAGAACTTGACTGGCCTGCACAGGGCCCTGACCTCAACCCCATCAAACACTTTTGGGATAAACTGGAACGCAGACTGCGAGCCAGGCCTTACGCCTAACATTAGTGCCCGACCTCACTAATGCTATTGTTTCTGAACGGAAACAAATGAGATATTCAACAAAAACATACGGGTGTGATGTTCAGGAGTCCAGAAACCTTTGGCCATGCATGTAGTGTATGTCTTTAATAGGACATGAGAGCATGATGAGAAGAAGCTACTACTAGGTACCAAAAATATCCTTCACTGCACATAAAAACTGTCCAGGACAATAAAATATATGCTATAGCTGAAATATCAAAAAAAACTTCAGAAGGTCAACTGTCCCGTGAAGATATTATCCAACCTTCTTTTTTGATGAATTGTCCAAGCCCGCAGATGGTGTGTTTCCGTGCAAATCTGCACCCCTTATAATCGGTCTCAGTGCAGTAGTGGTGATCCAGAGGCCCACACACTGTGTCAGAGTAGGGGGTGCACTCCCTGTATGTTTTTAAACCCAAGTCTGTAGAGCAACAGAGAATAAAGACCCACATTAACACATTCTGAAGTTCTGAAGTCAAAACAGAATATGAAATTTTAATTCCTAAAAATAATACATTATTTAACAAACAGTCAAGCAAGTGCAAAGTCCATGCATTAATGAACACATACATGAATCCTCTCTCACCTGGGTCACACCCTGTGCAACGATAACAGTTCAGGCGACCATTGGGCTCGTCATTAAATGATTTCTGAGGGCAAGGTACACAGGAGGTGCTAGTGTATTCCGTGCAGTGCTTATAAACACGCGCCCCTAATGGAGAGAAAAAAAGTCACAAAACAAAGCTAAAATGTACCAATTTGAAATTACATTTAAATGACAACAAAATAGACCATTTGCCATTTCTTTAACTCATGAGCCTAAATTTACTTCAATAAAAGCAGGTTGGCAAAATTGACAGCACTGTCCGTTGATTTCATAATATGCACTTCCACAGGAATAGGCGAGGCCACATAACTGGATCAACAGATGTCTGAATAGACTTTAAAATAATAATAAAAAAAACAAATACGATTTACAGTCATGTCTGCTGTTTTAAAGAAAACTAGATATAAACAGGGAAATGTGAGAACACTTAGCAGCCACTTTATTAGATACACCTGCTCATTAATGCAACTATCCTCCTCCTCCAAACAGCAAATCAGGTGGCTGCAACTTAACATATAAAACATGCAGACATTAAAGAGATGAAGAGGTTTAGTGGTTGTTCGATCAAAAATTAGAATGGGTGACCTAAGCGTAATTGAAAAGACTTTGACTGTGGTATGACAGCTGCCCTTCTGGAATTTTTTTGCGCTACGGTCTACAATTTAGAGAAAATGGTATGATAAGCAAAAACAAAAAAATTACTGTGAGCACCAGTTCTGTGGCCAAAAATTTCTTGTTAACGAGAGAGGTCAGAGGAAAATGGACAGACTCATTCAAGCTGACAGAAAGGCCACAAATGCTCAAATAACAGCTGTTTACAACAGTGTAGTACAAAAAGGCAGATTTGAATGTACAATGCACTGAACCTTGAAGTGGATAAGCTACAGAAGCAAAGGACTTCACTAGGTTCCACTGCTGTCAGCTAAGAACATGAAGATAAGGCTACAATGGGCACATGATCACCAAAACTGGACGACTGAAGACTGAAAAAAGGTTTTCTGGTCTGACAAATTTCAATTTCTGAGGCGACATGCGATGATATGGTTAGAATTTTGTGTGAATAGCATGGATCCATCCTGCCTTGTGTCAATGGTGCAGGCTGGTGATGTAATGGTGTGGGAAATGTTTCCTTGGCACACACTAAGCCCCTTAATACCAATTAAGCATCATTTGAATGCCACAGCACATCTAAGCGTTGTTGCTCACAATGTGCATCCCTTTACTGCCACAGTCTACCATTTTTCAAATGGAAACTTCCAGCAGAAAAATGCACCATGTCACAAAGCATGCATCATCAAGGTGGTTCCATGAACATGGTGGTTACTTCAGCTTACTCCAATAGCCTGCACAGTCCCCAGATCTCAGTCCAATAGAGCAATAGAGCACCTTTGAGATGAGGTGAAATGGGAGGTTGGCAACAGGCATGTGTGGCTGAAAAATCTGCAGTAACTGCATGGTGCTATCAAGTCAGTATGAACCAAAGTCCCTATGAAAAGTTTGCAGCACCTTTGTTGAATCCATGGCATGAAGAATTCAGACCATTCTGAAGGCAAAAGGGAGTCCTGCCCAGTGCTAGATAATTGTACCTAATAAAGTGGCCATTGAGTGTTTACAGCCTAAAGGAGCAACCGAAAAGCAATAAACTCATAAAGCAACTAAAAATGCTATACTAAATGCAATAAAGATAATTTCATCACTTACCATCCATGAAGTGACTTTAAAATATCCCATACCATATTTCCATTTTTTCCAAAGAAAGCATTCCTGTGCAAAAAAATACATACATATAGAGAGTGTTAATGTAACTCCAATAGTTTATATGAGTCCAAGAGGGTCACGTGTATACAGTAAAATTCACTCTCGCAGTTTAACACTTAATACTTTACTTTCTGCTTAAAGTATTAATTTAGCAGTCAACTTCTACTCATTTACACTAGAGAGAGGTATCTATCCATCAAGGGTGCCTCTACCTTGGCTACTGTTCGCTTTAGCCATGGAACCTCTGGCTGAAACATTGAGAAGGTATCCCAGTATTACGGGTGAAAAAACTATCCCAGTATTGGGGTTAAACTCCACACATTTCCGGTTATTTTAAATACAAATAATTTTTTGGCTGAACAAATAGATACAAATACAAATAGTGGAATATCCCTCCTCCCCTAGTACATACGTAGGATATGTTTCGGGGCTCAGACACGCTTTAGCAGCTGGGGACGCCTTTTTTCTAATTATTTTCAATGACTTAAGCGTTTTCTACACTGCTTTTGCGCACCAGGCGCCCAGGGCGCCTAGCTGTGTTTAGGCCCTCTGGTTTAGGCTCGCATAAAGTTAAAAATGATCCTGCATTGAAGCGGTCCCATAAACCGTATAATAATATGGACGAAGTGCTTCATGACGTCACCCACTGATTTGCTGTGGTTAGTGCTGCTCGCTGGCGCATGAAGCCCAAACTAGGGGCACAGCCACGTTGCCCATTGCAACCAACGCAAGCGCAGTGGAGCGAAAGAGTGGAGTCCACGACTACAGGAAAATCCACCCTGACTACCTTATATGGTAATTAGACATGCCCACGTCTGGACAACAAGCGTGGCCTTGCAACCACAGAACCGTACTGTCATAATTAATAGTGCAAGATACGTTTAGTGTTAAGGTATTTACATAGAAAAATAGATAAAATAGAGAATTAGCTAACTAGCTAGCTAGTTATATAGACAGATAGATAACAGAACTCTAGATAGCTAGACAGATATATCACAAGATAACTAGCTAGCAGGTTAGCTAGATAGAGTGTGCATCTGATTGTGTCGTCGCTTCTGCCGTACTTTGCGATTCAGATAAGCGTATCTTCTCTTGATTTGTTTCTGCTGTTGCTAGTTAGAGAACATAGTTGTGTGTAATTTAGATAATCTTTTTTAAACTTGTCTCAACTGTTGCTAGTCAGCAAACTTAGTTGTGCGTTAGCTCAGAATCTCTGTAGTTGACTCGCTGTTGTTAGTTAAACGCGTTAGTGAACCTGTGTGTGGGGGTTGGTGTTTGCCCGGTATTGTTGAGCTAATTTTGAGTAGCTTCACCTGGTGCTAATTAAGTGGTGTTCATCTGTGGTTCATTTAGTGACTGCATATCATACCCTGCTGGCGACTTTCACATCTGCCCTCACGTCAGCTAAAGCCTCATTTTTCCAATCTAAGATCAGTGCATGTGTCTCTAATCCACGCAAACTATTCTTCACCTTCTCTTCCCTCCTCGTTCCTCCTCCACCCCCACCTCCCTCTCCCCTCTCCGCAGATGACTTTCTGGCCGCCTTTGAAGGAAAGGTGGCTACAATCCGGAACTCCTTCGCCCATCCAGTGAGCCCCCCAACCCCCCGGGACAAACCCACAGCCACACTGACCTCCTTTGAGATGCTGGAGGATTCCGATGTACGACAACTCATCACCTCTCATCGTGCAACCGCCTGTCCACTTGACCCAATCCCATCTAAAGTTCTCCAATCCATTTCCAGCGAGTTCCTTCCCTATCTGTCCTCCATTGTTAATTCCTCTCTTTCCTCTGGTCATGTTCCCTCTGATTTTAAGATGGCTCGTGTTACCCCACTTCTCAAAAAACCCACCTCAGACCCCTCCGATGTAATGAATTATCGAACCGTATCGCTTCTACCCTTTCTGTCCAAAACCCTTGAACGTGCAGTTCTTAAACAACTAACCCCTTTTCTCCATCAGAACAACCTCCTAGACCCTCACCAGTCTGGCTTCCGATCCGGGCACTCAACAGAGACTGCGCTCCTAGCTGTGATGGAGGCACTTGCCACTGCAAGAGCCTCACACCTCTCCTCTGTCCTGATCCTTCTTGACCTGTCTGCAGCTTTCGACACGGTCAACCATAAAATACTCCTCTCAACCTTGGCTGGGATGGGCATTGCCGGGACTGCCCTGTCTTGGTTTGCTTCCTATCTTGCAGATAGGTCCTACCAGGTCACCTGGAAGGGGTCTGCCTCTGCTTCTCATCCCCTTGTTACGGGAGTGCCGCAGGGATCTGTACTGGGTCCTCTGCTGTTCTCCTTACACACCAGATCTCTTGGTTCAGTTACTAATTCACATGGCTTCTCCTATCATTGTTATGCAGATGACACACAACTCTTCTTTTCTCCCCCCCCCTCGGCCATACAGGTCAATGATAAGATCTCTTCCTGCCTGGCTGACATCTCCACCTGGATGGCCAGCCACCATCTGAAGCTCAACCTCAACAAAACTGAGCTGCTCTTCTTCCCGTGCAAGACCTCCTTACTTCGTGAGCTCTCAATCACGGTTGATGGCACCACAGTGACTGCCTCTCACTCAGCCAAGAGCTTGGGGGTGGACCTGGATGACCAACTGGACCTCAAGGAGCACATCAAGGCAACATCACGGTCCTGCAGATTCCTTCTGTACAACATCAGAAGGATTCGACCATACCTGACGACGCACTCCACCCAGCTGCTCATCCAGGCTACGGTGACCTCTCGCCTTGATTACTGCAACTCTGTCCTTGCAAGCCTGCCAGCTTGTGCCATACACCCATCCCAGCACTTTTTGGTCATTTGTATTTGTCCTAATACTGTAGCTTATTCTTCTGCCTAGTTGGCTTTGCAGAGGTTAGGTTTGAATAGTGTTCACTGTGTGAACTAAACTGTGTTCTTGGCTAGAAATAGCTGTACAAAATAAGTATTGTACCTTACTTAACCTGTGTTAAGCAGTTGTCTATGACCATGAAATGCCCTTTTTGTACGTCACTTTGGATAAAAGCGTCTGCCAAATAAATGTAATGTAATGTAGATAGACATAGATAGATAGCAACAGAGCCATAATTCAGCATTTCACAATCAAACACATTGGTACGGTAGTTCCGGGTGACAGTAGTTCCGGATTGCAAAATAAAAAGTAAAATTGGCGAGTATTTCTTTAACATTAAAAATGAAATGATTAAAAACAGCATATGCAAACACTGGCCCCGTGAAACTTTTTTGGGGGGGATTGGAGGAATGCGAATTGGAGGAATAGTGGGACACACAAACACACACGAACACACAAACCGCTCTCCAATTATAGTAGGATTAGTGAAAAATGTGTCATCTACTTTGGGTCTCTAACTGACAAAAA
The DNA here is from genome assembly GCF_018555375.3 of Anguilla rostrata. Taxonomy (NCBI): domain Eukaryota; kingdom Metazoa; phylum Chordata; class Actinopteri; order Anguilliformes; family Anguillidae; genus Anguilla; species Anguilla rostrata. The sequence goes on along the minus strand of NC_057943.1, from coordinate 6,450,744 downwards.
TCAGATAAATACTCTTGGTGTGATCATGGACCCAGAGTTAACCTTTGAGACACTTATTAAGCACATAAATGAATCATTTTTTATCATTTTAAATAATCAATTGTTAACACAGGGGGGCTGAGAAACTAAAACGTTATTATTATGAGTAGACTTGCTACAGTAAAGCCCTTTTTCTGGTCTGTCACAATCCATCATTAATCAGTTACAGTTAGTCTAAAATTCTGCTGCTTGATTGTTTATTGACTAAAACCCATAAAGAGAGCACATATAACGCCTCTTTTAAAAGATCTGCACCTTTGCCTGGCTAGCAATCCCAGCAATCTAGCCTGCTATATCAAAACTATGCGATCTGTTAGTCACTATAAGACTATTCAGGAGTGGATACATTTCGATTCCTTGACATACACACACAATACAGTAGCCGAAAAAGACTTCCGGTAAAACAAATTTTTCGAGACAAGGAGATGGTAATTCTGCGTGTTCAACCTAAAATACCTTGTTCAAGCTCGATGCATCAACTGTACCTAAAAGGTCGGTGGTATATTTTACCCCGTGTTAGGTGTTGCCCACCTTTCTCCTAAATAGTAATTAGAGGAAATTATAATGTTCATCTAGTGTGGACAAAGTCTAAAGTCTCCCGCAGAGCAGCAGGCAACGGAAGTAGGATTCGAAGCCGCCTGCTCATGTTTATGCATAGCATGAAAAACTTCCGAATTACTTCTTCCACCCATGAAAACGAATGATTAGCCTAATAAATAACAAAAATCACATGATTAATAAGAAAGTCTGAATATTGGAAGATGCACACTGTTTAAAAAACAAGATTTAAAAAAAAACGTTAACGTATTTTCTCTCGCTCCACGCACCTGTTGCTCAAGGTAGTTTCATTAAATATATTATGTTCACAAAGCGTGACAACTTTCATGCTTATTTTAACCAGAAAGTCTTGCAATCCTGCAGTAAACAGAATTCGCTACAATGACGCACTGTACACAAATTGGCCTGCACAGTATTTCCTGTGGAATCTTGGTGTGGTGGTGGGTGTCCGAAGGGGGGGGGGGGGGGTGCGTGTAGCAAAGGCGAACAAGTTTAAGACTATGAAAACATAACCTCTTGAGACTTCTTAAAGGTTTTTTAAAAAAATATCTAAATCTATCTTTTAGCTCTGACGAGCTCTTGATACAAGGAATAGCAGTTTGCAAGAGCTAAAAGGTAGTTTTAGATGTACTTTAAAACCATAAAAGGTTTGTTAACCGTTGTATTGTTTGTAAATATTGAAGCAAAATAGACCTGTATTTTGAGTTATGGCGGGGTGAGAACAATTAAAAGAGCACATTGTCCATCTAGAAGTTCTATCTTCAAGAATAGAGGACTATATAACCAAAATTGATACTCAAGAAAAGTTACATATTGCACTTCTTTTAAATTAACTCAATTACCATGACAAAACAGTACTTAATTAGAATGTTTTATCTTTTTATTTAACAATACAATTTGAGCTGGGTCCACATTCAAAGCCCTCTCTCTCTGTCTCTCTCGCACTCAATGACAGAGTTTACATGCATTGTCCATGCAAAAAAAAGGAAAAAGTGAGAAAAATGGCTTTAAAGATTCTGTTCTGTTACATTCTAATTCTACTGAGAAGCATGATACAAAAATTTCCTAACTTAGATGCTTGATTAATGTATTTTTTATTAGGTAGTGTTATCTGTATTTATTTCTGGACAATGTAGCAGCTTGTAAGACTGCTCCTCTCGTTATAATCATAATCGTCATTAGAATGCAGCCCTCTTTGTCAGCTGTAGCAACTGTAGCCTAACTCTCAGTTTTGCTAGCGCACTACATTCACAAAACCTTAAAAATAAACACTTTCCCTTTCGTTTTCATGGACAAAATCACCATGTTGTAGTATGGAAATGAAGGTAGGCCTAGTTGAATCACTCGAACATTTTAAATGCCCTAAAATATATATATATATATATATATATATATTTTTTTTTTTTTTTTTTAATGCGCGCTGTTTTGGCGATTTTCCAACAATTTGCGGCCGCGATATCCGATGGGTTTTTCCAAGTCACCATTTTAATCAGATGTATTGTACCATTATAACAGCAGCTCTAGATAAAAAAGGGCAGGCACGTAAAGTATGTCGACTGGAACAGGTTCAGCTTCGGCACAAACAAACACTGTTTATTTTCAGATAACGTTACATATTTATCACATTAATTTTTTACTTGTCCGATCAGACAACTGCATGAGGCATTCCACTTGCCCGAACAGAGTAGATCCGCCAGTTGTCATCACCGAATGATAGATAACGCCAGTGCTTTAGATGGGCAGGAGCTGTCGGGACTTATATGAGTACCGACTCTTCTTTTGATTACCAACATGAATTTATTTTAAACAGTATATATTTTGAGGAGTAGGTACCGGTACACATTTTGGTCCAATTCAAACACTGGTCAACATTATAGTCATATTTGAAGCGTCGCTATCTACCGTTTCGTTGTCTTTCGGTCGCTGAAGAAAAAAAAGTAACGCTTTGAAAGACAGTGCGACCTTCGCGCGCTGCAATTTTTCCAACCACCTCAGAAAGGAGCAAGCACGACGCGACAGTATGGTTTTGAAAGCGCATTAGGCAGAAATATTAATAAAGTTTGACATTTTTTATTTATGAATTTAAGATATAGGCTATATACAGTGTGTGTGTATATATATATATATATATTTTTTTTTTTTTTTTTTTTTTTTAATGTATAATTTTTTATTTTATTTCATTTTTTTTTTAATGATGGTGTGGCGGCAAGGATTTTGCCGTGGCGCCACGCCATGGCAAAACCGTACAAAAACCTTACCGGAAACGTTGGGCCTGCACACGGTCACTGACGAACAGAACAGAGCATTAAAAAAATGCAACCATCTTCCATTCCAACTATTCCTGCCATTTTCTCCTAAGTAACTACACAGACTATAAGTCTTACCTGACTCACGACGGCGTCAAGAGCCAAACTGGTATCCGCCTATCACAGTCCAAAGTTTGCTGTAACTTAGGCTAATTCACTTTCGGTTTTGAACTAACCATTTCAACCCAGGATTTTTGCACAACTGGGCGGCTGGTAAACCAACAGATAACAGCAAGGTCATGGCTGTCTCAAAAAAAAGCACGAAACTAAACGCGGTTAAAAAACTTAACTAACGACGTTAGAGGCACAAAGCTATTAATATAACAGTTTGGTACGATTAAAACCGTCATATATTAAAAGTGTCAATTTGCATGTATAATATCAATCTATAGACGCTTTCAACGGTAACAACATAAACAAACGTTACTGCGTATGTGCGTTGTTCTGGCCCTAACTTTACTTTCGGCAGTTGTAACCGTTTGGGGGAATCCTGAAGTCACATGACGCAAAATAGAGGGTATGCACATGATGTCATAGTAGGTGGAATAGTCAGCTTGAATGCCGTGAAAACACAAAAAACACATCTAAAATGGGAAAGAGCTGTTGTGCGATTGACTGTACAAATAGATTCAACAAGAAATCGGAGCTATCTTTTTTACAGACTGCCGAAAGCTAAAGAAAAGAGAAGCAAATGGATCGCTGCAATTCGCAGAAACAACTGGAATCCAGGCACCGAAACGTGGATTTGCGGTTGTCATTTTGTGTCAGGTATGTTGGATTTTTGGGTAAAATCATACCTTAAGTTATATAGGCTACTGTATTGACTACTCATCAATTAAATATTTAGCACCTTTCATTAATATTGTGTAACTGTAAAGTTTTTGTCAGAATTTATTAAAAAACATCCATGATGATAAGCCTTGTGTTCTGCAAACAAAGGGGGGATGGTTAGATAGTATTAGCTAGCCAAGCATATAAATTATTAAGGTATGATTTTACCGAAAAATCCAACATACCTAACACAAAATAACAACAACCGCAAATCCACGTTTCGGTGCCTGGATTCGAGTTGTTTCTGCAAACGTAGTTAGGAAAGCAGTTTGAAAGTATGAAGACGTCTGCGTCATTGGCTTTAATGGGTCGCGATGAGATACGGTCGCGATAGCACAAATAGGGGTGTTCTGATCTATTAGAGCAGATCAGACAAGTACACAAATGTAAAAATGGCCATTTGGTTAGCTGACACCTTATTGCTACATTTTGTTCTGGAATATGGGTACAAAGCATGTGTTTGAATAACACTATTATAATTGTAAAAGTCCAACTTTTACCTGGTATGTTTCATGCTGTAAAGGAGACTATTTTGGCTTTGTTAATAAACTGTTATTGACTTCAACTTTAGAACTACAAATTTAACTTTACAAAGGACCAAATTCCCACAAGGCCCTCTAAATTTCAGCAAATGTTACTGAGCACTTAATGTACAGTAGCATGAAGTAACATCAACACTCTGATAGTTGCAATTATATTATGTACTGCCCCTGCACAGTATTGTGAAACAATGAAAACTATGATAGGTTTCTTTTACGATAGGATGCTTTTGTGATCATTTTTTGGCATATTAAAATAAATGACATAGTTGACATTGACAGGTGAAATTACATACAGATGAAAATGACCGATCAGGTGTATAATAAATAAAGAGAAATTAAACAGTAGCTAGCTATAGGTTATTTCTAGGACGTTTTATTTTCTTACAGTGTGGGCAAGGTAATTTTTATTATGATTAGTGACAGAAAATGGCCAGAGTTCAATCCAGATAGCTATCACAAAGGATCATTCAGAGAAATATTAAATGCATAAAAACTGCTGAAGTAATATACAGACTCATATAAAACAAGCTATTTATAATTCCAGAGAAAATACACTTAAATGTTAGAAATATATTTACCTTGTTGCGCCTGATGTAAATTAAGAACAGGATGACAAAAACAATGGGGAATGCCAATAGATGAAGTCGTGGTGTGAGGAGACCCTGTTGCAATGCAAACTGGACAGATGTCTTGCGAGAGACTTGTGACTAAAATTTCTTCTGCTTAACCCTTTAACTGACTTCTCAACCATGCGGCAGAGCTGACTTTGACAGTGAAAAAACCTATGAGAAAAAAAAATCTGCCCAGCATCCTGATTGGTGTGGGGCTCCGACCCCCCTTAATCAATTTGCATAAAGAGTATCTTTTTTCAACACAACTATGTGGAGCAGCAGTTCCTGCACTTTCCCCACTCTGACAACGGAGGCAGCACCACAAATCACTCCCAAAAGATTAGGGCATAAAGCAGGAATTTGGCAGGTAAGGGATAAACCATGATGTTTTTCAGATACAAGAGACCTTGAAGAATAGGAATATGATATTAAATATCAAAAATATTAAAAATCCATTGTGCCAGAATTTTACAAAGACATGCTCAACCGTGCGGTTGATATGTCGGTAAAGGGTAGAAATGACCATGAATCAGGGCAGATGTTAGCATAGTAGTTAGTGTGGTAGGAAGATGTTTGAGTGGAAAAAGTGAACAAATACAATGAAATTATATTATATTACTAAAACACAATATTATCCTATTGGGATGGCAGGTATGCCATCCCACCAAGTTACGCCTTGGCGGGGGCATGCTCCATACGTATACAGCACCGAGAGTTTGGCACTTTTCAGGGTTCCCACAGAAATAACCACAACAGCCACAGACACTCAGCCCTTAAAAACATTAAGTTCTGTACATTCTGACCCCATTTCAACAGACAAATTTCATAAACAACTTCACATGCCCACACAATAAAGCCCGAAACTAAGGGGATTTTGCGTTTTCTCCTTCTTCTTCTCTTTCTTCTTCTTCTTCTTCTTCTTCTTCTTCTCATTCTTATTTTTCCTGCCGCCTATCCCACTAACAACATGTCTCCCCATTGGACATTTTACCGACACCAGCAAAAACTTCACCTACACGACCCAATCAAAAACTCACATACAGACGCAAAATACCCATACCTTTTTATTCTGAAACATTTCCAGTTTAAACAGCTAGCCTGCCTGTAGCGTAGTGGGCAAGGTTACAGTCTTGGGAACATGGGGTCGGAGGTACAAGCCCAGCTAGGGACACGTTTCTTTAACCTGCTTTTACCCTCACTAATAATTGTCTACTACTTCTCAATTATTGCTTTTGCACCATATCTACCCGTTCACCGAACGTATACCGAACTGAACTGCATTATGACGTACCGTCTGCACGTTCAGTTATTAACCGGCTACAATATTGCAAAGCCATATGGATTCAACGGGAGCTCTTCTGTGCTTACTGGCCTGTGTTCTTCTTTAAACCACGGACAGGTTTGTTAATGATATATAGCAAACCGAAACTGCTAAACGGTACACGCTCATCAGACTGTACAACTTCACACAAGGATAGCCATAATCCACAACCGTTTCTTACAGGGTCACTTCGCATTTCTCACTCTCATAATAAAACGCTTTGCAAAAAGAAATAATATCTCATAAAAAACATGTTTTCAACATACAAAAATGCCAAGTTACTCACACATACAAGACATACACCGTCTATAACTCATTCATTCAGACTGTCAAAATCCAGGCCTGCCATTAAAATTATTGATATCCAAATGACGCCAAGTTACAGTACTACAAACAACAGGCTATCTTGCCTCACCGAAATTAAATAAGATGTATTCCAAAGCAATGCTACCCAATATTTCCTCAATTCTTTCAAGTCACTTTGTATGAATTTAACAAGTACAACAATTTCAGTTGTTTTGCAACAAATGTTTGTAACAGACACATTTACACTAATCAGCCACAACATTAAAACCACCTGCATTTTTCCGCTTTTTTCTGATTTAATATTTTATTTTCTCTGTTTGTAATCAAACAATTCACATGTGGTCAAAGTGCAGACTCAGAGCTTTTATTAAAGGGTATACATTTTGGTCTCACCATGTAGTAATTACAGCACTTTTTGTACGTAGTCCCCCATTTCAGTGTTTTTAGACAAATTAACATAATGTCAAATAAGAGTCATGTTTTGTATTTGGTTGCATATCATTTGCATGCCATGATTTCCTGATGTCTGTGACCTATCAACATCATCAGAGTCTGGATATCTTATTGTCAGGGTGTCCTGCAAGCGATACAAATCTCTTTGAATTTGAATGGATCTCTATGGGAATTGTGGGGTGGGAGTAGATTCAGCTGTAATTATGCTGATACAGTATGACACATTTGTTGGCTAAATGGCTTTAAGTCATCAAGGGTCCAAGGTATAGTGAGGGTTAAAAATTGTCTAAATTATTTCAACTCCAATCAAATCAATGCACTACAAAATCCAGAATACTAAAGCAGTTAAAACAGCAACATTATTCTTTCGATTTTGAATTGTTACGTCCCCTCCCCTTTTCAATGTCCAATTTCGCAATGGCAACGTTGAATCACAGTTCTAGTTACTTCATTTAGGAATGCCAATCATCCTGCAAAACACAGAATCGTTATTTGGACTGTAGGCGTTCCGTATTTAACTCATGGCTACGGGACGCATTTTCATCCGTATCTTTGTGAACGATTCAGTTTTTAACCGCTGTTTTGAATACAATTCAATAGTTAGCTAGCTAGCTAGCTGGGATAACCCAAAATTTTAATATTGGCTAGGTGACAAGTGACGGTGAACCTGATTTGGGCTGTTCATGTAGCAAGAATACTAGCAAAATGTGATGAAGTGTTAAATTCCATGAAGTCTGTTGTACACTTTGTTGTACGTCGCTCTGGATAAGAGCGTCTGCCAAATGCCTGTAATGTAATGTAAAGTCTGGCTGGATGTGACTGGGGGCAGAGAGGGAGACCATGCAATGGGATGGCAGGTATGCCATCCCGCCAAGTTACGCCTTGTATAGCCTGCATGAAACAATACGTTAAGAACGCACGGGCGAAGTATCTAAGATGCGCTTTTAGTAGTCCATCTTCGGAACATTGTAGTTTCACCACGGCAGACCCAAATGCCCAATATACTATTTCATTGAATTTTAAAGAAGCACCATCTTTAGAATTGAATGACCATTTTGGAGGATTTTGACATCCCATAATTCAAAAATTGCTCCAGTAAAAATGCACAGAATCCATTACATTAATACTTGGGAAAGCACTCTTGAAAAATGTATTAGAGTTGACAAACAGTGGACACGGGATCTAAACACGGGATGCGTCGCGAGGAACGGTCATGTGCTCAGCGTGCTGACCGCTATTAACTTGGGCTGCGTTTCCCAGAGTCTCCTTAGCGCTACGTGCGTCGTAAGTTATCCCTTAAGCTCTTACTTTAGCTCTCGAGCTGTTTCCCAGCGTCTCCTTAACTAAGGTATACCTTATACCTCCTTAACTAAGTTAAGGTATACCTTTAAAAGGGGGGTCTGGGGCACTCGTAAGCTGTCCCTTAACGCTGCGCTCCGCGGTTTCAGCCTTATTACGCCAACATTTTGCTTTTGAAATCGACAGTTGTACTACAGTGCGCATCTAGTAGCACATCTGCATGCGAAAATTACATAGATAGTTTAATATTAACTTTTTACGAAAATTAATTTTCCAATCAACGTTTCTGTGCATAGCACGTCGTGAGAATGCTGTCGTTTTACCTGTCTATCCACATCATGATGGTAATGTCAGATTGTTTGTGCGTAAGCCTCTGCCCCATGTGTTCCTGCCCATGTCTTGGTTTTCTAGTGTTTTTTGGAGTTTCTGCATTTCCTTTGTTCCTGTGTTTGTTTCCTACGTATGTTTGCGCCGACCGTATGTACCTGCTTGTGTTTGTGACCTGTTTGTGTTTGTTTGAATTACCCTTGTGTTCTGCCTGCCTGTGTTCTGCCCTGACCGTGTTCTGCCCTGCCTGTATTTGTGAGTCCCCCTTGTTTTCTGCTTTTAGATATTTTTTGAGTTTGTGGTTTTGCCCATTGTGGCCTTGTTTGTTCCCTGTTTGTTTGCCTGTTAGTAAAGTCTTTGTTAATTTTCCCCTTTTTGAGTTTCGTGGTTTTTTCCCCACTCCCCACCCAGCACCCGTACCGTGACAATATCACAGGCTTAATAACGTACACAAAAGCATCAAGGTGGCTGGGAGATAATTAGATTAATGCAAAATGATGAGCTAGCTCTAGCTTTGCCCTGGCTATATTTTAAAAAAACACCCAGAGGAAGGAAGACAAAGCCAAAATCCTGTGTTTTTAGAAAACCTGTAACTACTTCAACTATTTTAATGTCCCTGAAAATAACCAGTGTACAACCAAAGCTTCCTTATAAATATGTGCAATTGAATAATCATGATCTACTTATAAAAAATATTAAACGGATGCTGTTTCTGGTTAACCCTGTCTTCGACAACACTGTGCTCAGACCCGTATCAAGGGTGTAAAGTGCTGAAAACAGGTAAATCATTCACATGTACAGGATTTGGTGGTGTGATTTTCATTACCAGTCGGTCACCATTTGTATTTTGAATTTCATGTGTGTTACATAGGAAATTGAGCAATGTTGCATTTAAGCCTGCAGGTGTTTGAGTCGTCAGAGGGAAATTGTAAGTTCTTCTTGTTTGGATGAAGTAGTTAGAGACTGAAGGCAAAAAACCCAGCTCTGCCCACCATGCTCTGCCCAATGGCACAAGAGGCGAGTTGGCGTGGTACTTGACTGTAATGCATGAAAAGGTGAGAGAAAACACCTGTGTGGTTGAATCCTGGTACTGCCGGTTTTTGAAAAGCTGCATTCAGATACCATCCATTTACAAGTCTTGTGACCATAGCCATTTGATCATTTGATCACAGACACTGTACTGTGTTCATTTGTTTATATGTTACAGAATAATTCCTTCATTGTCAATCTGTAGATAATGTTTTTTAGAATTTATTGGCATTGCAGCGGAGTGCAATGAAGTAACGTTTCTGATTCACTTTAAGCCTAATTCAGTTGAAGATGAATAATTGCTGGTGTACTTCACGTTGTAATTCTTTCCCAATGTTTTTTTTAATATAATGAAATGTGAATTTAATGGTATTCAGCTATTAGTGACTAGCCAGCAAATGACTGTATACCTAAATTAGCACATTCACCAATTAGATTAGAAGGTTAAATTTAAAAGACATGTGAATTGATAATAAGATGTCATGGATAATAAAAGTTAATGACACCAACTGAAACAACTCTGTCACTATGGAAACATAACATCTACCTGAATGAGTTTGCTTTCTTCAGAAGTTCTCAAGTTTCTTTTTGTATTTTTGCTCCAATGAACTCAATTCAGTTCAGCTCAATTTTATTTGTATAGTGCAGGTATAAAAACAGAAAAATGTACATAAACAGTGCATAAATGTCAATCACAAGATAAAACTGAAGCTGGGCAAGGATAACTGTTCATGAGGAGAGACGAGTTGGAAGGCCAATGGGTGATAATGCCAGGCAGGTAACAGGTATGGAGTAGGAACTGAACCAACTGCATCTGGAGGAGGGTGCTCCATCATTCTAATGGCTGCCACTCTGGGGCAGTATAACTTTCAGCTCAAAACAAGAGTTATCTCTGTTGTCCATCCTGAATTGACATATATCTTCCCTTACAGTAAGTCTGTCATATGAAGTCCTCTTCTAGCTGTGTTCTTCACCTTATAGATACTTGATACACACAAAAAAGAAGAATTATATAAAAGCTATAGCAGACAGCAATTTCTTAAGTAGTGCCGAGTCAATGATTAAACATTTTACTTGTGTCAATTGGGTTTTGAATTATTTATCACTTAAACATTTACACAGTAAGCATTTAATACAAGTTAATCTTTTCCAAAATGTTAAGTGTCAATCTTTAATTTTTTTTTCATATTAAAAATACCACATTTGATAACTTTCCACACTGGCATTTTTTGGAGCAATATCTATTCAATGAATTTACATTTTATAATTGCTCCTCTATGTGCTATTTCCCATTGGTGGTGTTGGGTATGTCAATCATGCTGGAAATGCACAAGATCGCACAAGTCTTTGGTTTGTGATACAAAATATGTACGGAAAAAATCTAAAATTAAAACAGAATCAAAATGGTTTTACCATATCAGAGCAAGTCCATGCAGACTGTATCAGGGGCAGTTAGTTCAGGTGACAGCGGCAGTACTAGCTGCATACAGCCCATCTAATAGTGTTTTTATCAGTCTTTGTTATTTCCCCATAAAGTCATGTGCTCCCTTACCTTCATCCAGTGGCTGGTTTGGCCTGTTCATTGTTTCATGTTCTGCCGGATCTGTTGGCTAGCAAATTGGAGATTTTACCTCAGTAAATACAGTGTTAACCATAAAAGCCCCAGGAGTGACTCCTGAATTAATTAAATAAATGAACCTTATAGCAAATGAAATTCTGCTATAAAAAGATATTTGAAAAGTTAGACATGTGATGTAAAAAGCTTCTCACGTACCGTGTCCTTCTTTCTCCTCTCTGAAAGCAAAATAACAGTTCATTATTTAATTACTTGATAACATTTAAAATTGTTCTGAATAACTTTAAAATGTAACATTACATTACCTTTCCTTTATTATTTTCTTGTTTAATCCTTTAACATTGAATATAACCAACCAATTTTTCCTCAAAAATTTTCCATGGTAAATATTTGATTTTGATTACATTACTTTTGATTTTTGAATTGCTCGATTCATTATTAAATATTTAATATGCTAACCACTCATATCTATTGTATAAATACAAGGATTTCAATTCAGAAAATACTGCATCACCATTTACAAGTTTATTAAAAATAAAATTCAAAGTCTTACCAGATAGAGGGAGAAACTTACTTAAAATTAAAACGACTGTCAATATGACAACTGGTACTAATACAAGTAGCACAGTCACAATAATAATGGAAACAGGACTATTTCTTGGTCCACATTCATTGTCCAATGTGTTTGTTCCTGCTGTAATTTCCTGAAGTCCCAAGGACTGGCAACTGTCGCAAAAATAAATATAATAAAAGTTAAAATATCACATAAACCTCAGGGTTATATTTAGTATCAATACACATATAACAATGTTCTGTTTTGCTTTACCCCAGTTTGATTTACTCATCTGGAAAATGATGGTATTTGGGACCAATGCAGGAAACTTACTCTGTGTGTGGTTTGCAGTATGCAGAAAAGAATTCATTTGAAAAGGTTTTATCAGGACAGTCTCCACATTCGGTATTAGTCAATGTTGTTCCTGTGAAAATATATACGGGAAGGTATGTTAAGACATTAAAAATCTCAAAAGACGTTTTCAGAAATGTAGACTTTGAGTTAAGCAAGTTTAATTTTACTAAACAGATATGGATGAAAAAGCCATAGTTCATTTTGTGGAGTTTTTCGATACTATTTCAGTTTTAGTGTATGTTCTTGATTGGCCCAGACAACTTATGTCTGCGATGAAGGATACTCTATATGCCTACAGAAGTTTTTGGTGATCTCCCAGTATTGTGACAAATATATCTGCTTCCTCTGGGTGACCCACATTGTAGGGGCATCCGCCAATCAAAAACATACACTAACCCTGGAACATAAAAAACTCTCAACTGTCCCTTCAAGATATTAATTCAATCCAACCGTTGTGTATGATGAACTGTCCAGGCCTGCAGATGGTGTGTTTCTGCGCAAATGTGCATCCCTTGTTATCAGTCTTAGTGCAGTAGTGGTGATCCAGAGGCCCACAAACTGTGTCAGAGGTGGGGGTGCACTCTCTCTCTGTTTTTAAACCCAAGTCTGTGGAGGAACGGTGAATAAAGACCCATATTAACACATTATTTGAGTATTTCGATAACAGACCTGTTCATCATTCACCATCAAGTCAAAACAGCATATTGAATTTTAATTACTGTAAGAAATCTTTTATATATTATTAAAAAGACAGTCAAGCATGTTGCAAATGGCCATGTCATGAATGAACACCTTAGTTGAATATGAATCTTTTCTCACCTTGGTCACACACTGTACAAGGCAAACAATGAGGCGCACTGTTGGGCACGGCGATGAATGATTTTTGAATGCACGATACACAGGAGGTGCTAGTGTCCTCCGTGCAGAGTTTATAAACTTGTGTCCCTAATCAGAAAAAAGACACAAAACAAAGGCAAAATGTACCCATTTGAAATGACATCTCAATGATGACAAAATAAAGAGCGCCTTCATTTTTTAACCCCTGCAAGCCAAAATCTACTGCATTAGAAGCTTTATTCTGATAAAAGATGGTGACTTACCAGGTGCACACATTGGACAGCACTTCCCATTAATTTTATATTCTGCACTTCCACAGGAATAGGCGAGGCCACAGAACAGGAGCAATAGATATGCCTGAAGCAAATGTATCAGTACAAATTACACTGGAAGCAAAGTCTGGTGCATTCTCCTCCACTGTCTCCTTATTATCAAATCTTAACCGAAATTGTAATGATTTTTGTGACTTTTTTTTGCCCTGAAGCCAGTTGCTCGTTATCCCGCCATTAACACTACTTGAAAAGTTTTGCAGTTTGACAGTTTAACTGAATCCTTTTTTGTATGTGTTTCTGTATGTGTGTGGTGGCAGTTGAAATATCAGTGGTAGAGGTGTGTGAGAGAGAGGGTGGGGAGCTTTAGAGCTTCAGCACCCAGGGGCCCACAGCCTTGCCTACAGGGGACAAAAATGAATTGCCAGGTGGCAGGAAGATATATCTGCGACATGACTATGACAAATGTTACCTCATGATTGTGATAAGGGAGTGTATTATATTGTTATTTGACATTAAACAAAAGCTGAAACGGGGAACAGAAGACAGTCAGAAACAGGAAAGTGTGAGAATGTACTTGTTATAACAGAAGCACCAAAGCTATTCTAAATAAGGTAGTGAGACAAAACTTTAATCTCTTACCATCCATAAAGGGATTTTAAAATGCCACATATCTAATTTCCTCTGAAAGCATATTCCTGTGCACAATAAAACAGACAGTGTTAATTTAACTCCAAGAGGGTCACATGTACAGAGTAAAATGCACTCTATCAAAGTTTAACACTTAATACTTTCCTGTGAGCTTGATAGATGTCCATGTATAATAATTCACAAAATTATGGACAGAATTCTTCCCTTTGTAGAAGTCTTGGTTTCCGCGATCCAGCCTGGTAAAAAACAAAAAAACATGTTAAATAATCCTCATTTTAATTTCATTTCTGCAGTCTTTAACACGAGAGGTTGCAACATAACTAAAAAGATAACTTACACATTTCTATTTAAAATGGTAACTGCTTTTAGAACTTACTCCATTCAAAATTAAAAACTGAATTGTACACTTAAGGGTAGATATTATAGAATGACATTCCTTTTTTTTAAAAATATATATATAGTTAAATTAATCCCAGAAACTGTGGGAAATAAATTTAGATGTACTAAAAAAACACAAGCTCATTGTATGAGGAAAGATATGTAGTTAGAGAGCACAGGCCCAGTGTATATGGGAAAGGAGTGTATCAATGAGCACCAGCTGTCTCCCCCCTAACGTATCATCCGGCTAGCAAAGGAAGAAAGATACAGGTGGACCAAGGTCGACCTAGGCAACCAAAATGTGGGAAATAAATACAAATGTACTCAAAAAACACAAGCCCATTGTTTGGGGAACCGGCAGCAGGGGAACGCTTCATACTAAATAGATACAATAAGAACAAACACGTAATACACACATAATTTCTGCCCTGCTGACTAAGCTGTATAAAGGCGCCTTTGTGAAACTAACGGAAGCTTCTGCCTTTTTTGGAAAATGTGTTATCAGAATATGTGACTTATGATAGAAGGGGGAGGGTGAGACAGGCGGGAGACGAGCACTAGGGAGGGGCTGATAAACAATGGTGTCCAAGAGTTGGGTGTCAGATAAAAATAATGATGTCAACAACATTACGTAATTAACAAAATTAAATGGGAAGTACTGGATTTAAGCTACACAACAGGAGGAGTTAGAAAATGGATATAAGAGGCAGTTGGCCCGAGGGGAGAGTGTCTGAGTGTGTGTGTGCGCGCACATGGTGTGTGTTTTGGGAATGCTTGGAGAATGATCTGATGTATTGTCTTTACTTATGAGTGATTGATAATTGTACTGAACTGCGCAGATCAGCCCGGGTTATTTTATGTAATCTTTGATTTACTAACAATAAACCCAGTTGCATCAGACTCTGAGAAGTGTGCATCTTTTGAAGAAGCATTCAACAGTGTGGAGGAGAGCGACCTCGGCGTTTCTGGCCCAGGCCGGGGCCCGCTTTCTCCCTCCCACATTGAATTGGCGAGCCAGCCAGGAGAGGCTCAAGGAAGCTGAACGCCTGGACAGAACCGCTGACTCTTGGGTTCAACAGTGGCCACAAAACAATAAGGTAAGCGGAGCCTGTTTATAAAATCTGCATGTACTGGTTGAATCTAAGAGCAGTGTGCTTCTGCCCAGGCCTAAGCAAATGCGAGGCCTCTCCTCCAAAGAATCTAAAAACTACAGTAAAAAGCTATGGTAAGAGAAAAAGAGTCTGATGTGATTGTATGTCTGAGTTAAATATTATATGTTTGTGATAAATGTTATGTGTGTTAAATATTATGTGACGAATGGTACGGGTTTGTGATAAGTGCTGCGTGTTTGAAATAACTGTTATGTGCATGAATGAAAAGATATATGTTTGTGATAAATGTTATGTGTTTGTGATGAATGGTACGGGTTTGTGATAAGTGCTGCGTGTTTGAAATAACTGTTATGTGCATGAATGAAAAGAGTGAAGCGTAAGTGTGAGATATGCCGGAGTGTGTGTTAAAGATCCTGATAGTGTGTTGGCTCATTGTCTGTGCTGTGTTTTTGGGAGGTTTGACACATCTGGCGTTAAAACAGCTCAGAAAGTGATAAGTGTTGTGTGAAATACTGTTCTGTCAGTATTAAAGAAGTGTGGCAGGGGAAGGTTAAGAACAGGTGAAGCTGATAGCACACAAGGGGAGCCCAGATTTGCGGGGGCCGTTCTGGGTTGGCGCCTGGGCCGTTCGTGTGTGTGCTCGTGGACCTGCGGGGCCCTCGCTCATTTGGCAGTTTGTCCGTTCACAAAGGGGGCGCATTCAGTCAGTTGTCTTGGGCGATATAGCCGCCGTGCCTTAAGGCAGTGGGATGTTCGGCTGTCTGTGGCGCAGTCTGCCGTGTTGTGCGATATAGCCGCTGGACCGACTAAACGGTGGGTTGTGTGACTGTCTGAAGCCTATTCAGCTCCAGTCGTCGCCCATTTGCCGGCCCAGTGTGTTTTCGCCCAATCGGCGGCTGTTGCATTAACTGCAGCCGGGCCCCTGCTGGTCCGGTGTGTTTTCGCCCAGCCGGTGGCTTGTCTGCGCGCCTGGTGTTCGTTCACTCGGCTGTCTGTTCGGGGCTGCGTTGGCCTGCGGGTGCTCATGTGTCTGGTCTGTTCGCTGGCCTGGGGCGTGTCGCGGCTTAGCTGGGGCCCGACGTTTGATTACATAGGACTTATGTTACTAGCGGTGTTAGCAAATTTGCTGAGGACAGCTGAGGAAACTGTTCTGCGGTGTTACAGAAATGCTGAGGCCCAGCATACTGTCTAGCAGTTTAGAGCAGAAAGAGACCTTGGGAACTGTATGGCAGGTGACAAAAATGCTGAGACAGCAATTGTTACTAGCAGGTGTTAGAGCAAAAGTGCTGAGACACAATGAAAGGGAAACTGTTACTGGCAGGTGTTAGAGCTGAGACACAATTGCTGAGGACGCAGCAATTACTGTTACTAGCAGGTGTTAGAGCAGAACAAAAAAACGTTGCTGTATGGGGGAGGTGCTGAGACAGCAATTGAAAGGGAAACTGTTACTGGCAGGTGTTAGAGCAAGAAAACATTGCTGAGGACCAGCAATTACTGTTTACTTAGCAGAGGGTTGTTAGAGAAGCAAAAAAAAAAAAATAAATATAAAATAAATAAATAATTGCTGAGGGACCAGGGACAATTAAAAGTAGCGTCAAACTGAAAAAGCCTACGGGACGGTGACCCTGGCCAGAAATGTGTAAATGCGCCGGCGCTGGTGTGAATGAGGAGTGAGTTTTGTGAGTCTTAAGCGCTTTGTCAGTCTTACGTGTTGTCTTGTGTATTGTCTTGTGCGCAAAGGTGACCTAACAATTTAATTTGCACAGGGTGTTAATATGAACAGGGGCCCCACCAGTTCAACAGCACTGGAAAAAAAGGAATGTGTAATAAAGGTATTGGTGTGAAGGTTTAAAGTTCAGGAACACAACGGCTGTTCCTTACAAGGGGAAGTAGGCCATATTACTGAAGGCTTCACGTATATGAGTATATGTGCTAGAACATAAATAATATTATTTAACCACGCTAGCATAACAAAAATGCACAATCCTTTGTGGAAATTGGGGTGCGGCCTTGAGATCGGCCTGTGCCTGCTGGGCCTTATCACTCTCGCCATTGTTCTGCCAATTGCTTTGCTTTTATAATCACACACACACACACACACATATATACACATATATATATACGTATATAGAATTCATATATATATATATACATAGTCATGTTTTGAAAAAGCAGCGGGAAATGTATGAAATCTTTATGATTGCTTTGTTATCTAGGCTACAAAATTTGTGAAGCATACGATCAACCCCGATACAGTCAAGACTAGTCTGACAGTGTGTAAGAGGCGCAATATATATATATATATATAGTAATCCTGAAAAATTTAAATAAAGTACTGTGGCCACAAAGGATCAGAATTGATCCTATCTAAGATTACTAGCTGAAGTGTTGATCATGCTGATTCACTCATTATCCGAAAGAGCAAACAGAGCAATTTTCAAAAAACATTTTGTGTGTTTAAATTTTAGTGATGATTCTGACTGCAGCAATGAGGGGATTTTAACTGAAAAGTGGGCATATGAGACGCGTAGATTGAACAGACTTTGTGTGTTTACTGAAGACAAAGAACAGTGGAACGCAATACGCAGTGCAAACTTACACAGGATTGTGTTAGTGGACACAGCATACGCGGCATTGTGAAGAAAATCAACTCAAAAGGTTGCTGTAATTTGCATCAATAACTGTCATATGGGGACATAGAAACACAAGGGTTTAGGACACACAAAGTGTGACATTTTTTAGTCTTGTGGGCCCAGAATAAATATTGTTTTATATTTTAAAGACATAAATATTTTAATTGTGTGATAAGTATTGTTTTATATTATAGAACTATAATCATAGTAACTGAAAGAATTGAAAGAAGTGAAGGAGTTCATAGCTAATAGTGTCAGTGAATGCTTAACTGAAAAGGACAGGGGCTTCCCCGTGAGAAGAGTGACTGAAAATCATAAGCGGCGGGTATTCAAAGCTTGTGGTTTGATCATTAGGAGTGGAATGTCAGGCGACTATTGGGTCGAGCAAAATAATTCTATGAGGAAGCAAAGCTGAGTGACACCAGAAGAGATGCGTGGCAACGTGATGCAGAAAGGCTACAACAGAATGTAAATGAGGATGTTAAAAATGGAGATGAGATGTGGGTGCGAGCAACATGTTTGAAGAGGTAAATGGCAAGTTTAGAGAAAATAATACATGACCAGCAGCGAGAGTTGGATAAAAGGCAACGTGTAATGTTAGGTGTAAGAATACACCTAAAGTTAGCCGTAGAGAAAAAGGCTGACGGGGTAGAAGTAGCAGCCGCGTATGTATCCTTGGCGGATTTACAATCTTGTCAATATCGCGGTAGAGAACCACAACACACAGAGTTGCCGCCGCAAACGCAACAACACAGTTGAAAATACAAAATGATCAGTGTATTATGTGTAAAGGATTTGGCCGTTGCGCCAGACAGCGCCCAATTCGATTCATATAGCCTGCTGGAACAGTGGAAACCAGACATCTATGAGAACCAAAAATAAGAATATTTTAGCCAGTAAATAGCGAGTAATTTTATTACTAAAGGGAGGCGTTTTGTTATTGCAAAGCATTTGTGGGGCGCACACATAGATAGAAAATAAACACCTTAGATACAGTAGAAAAGCTAAATACAAATTTCAGGGACAGTTAAGAAAGAGTAATAACTGTTGAAATTAGATGAACAACATTAAATAGTTTTTTTACAGTGGTGTAAGCAGTGGTTCCCGAATATAAATAAGGCGCCATCATATATTTCTCTTTAAATAAAGAAAATATGTATACAATAATTGAGATTATAAAATAGATTATGTTTATGAACTGCTGTCAAAAATTAATCAGCATCTTAATATATTTGCATTTTATGGAAACAAAATAACTTTTGTACATTGTGGAAAGAGTGTCAGTGTCTTAGAGAACAGCATTGTGTAAATATGAATGGTGTGGACTGTATGGGTGTGGCTGATGCTAGAAGTGTTCGAACACACGCGCCTGCGTCTGTAAACTGTTTTAGCCTGATTGAAACTGAATCTCAAATTATACATGTGCAATTACCTCTGTATATGTGAGAGTAGTGTAGGGTGACTGTGCAGTGATCAATCAATCTACAGATTAGTTCATGTTGTGTCCACACTAATGCAGTTTAAACATTGCACAGTATGTTAAAATAGAAATATGCTGTAATGCATATTGTGATGAGCTATGAGGCTGCAATACAGCAGGTCATGCAGCAGTGTCAGGAGAAGGCAGTGCTGAATTGTTTGGTCTTGGATGTGTCCAATGGTTTTTTTCTCTGTTCCAGTGCACCTGAACAGCCAGTTTTGGTTTACCTTCACTGTGGGTGAAAATAATACAGAACTAAGACAAGGATTCCATAACTTACACATGTTGTTTAATCGAGCAGTGGCTGATGTGTTGGCTCGATGCCCAGGGCTAGAATCTGAGGGGATCCAATATGTTGATGATTTGCTTATCTCATCTCCTGACAAGGAGACTCAAATGCAGGACCTGGGGATACTCCTGCATCATTTGGCCACAGAGGGGTAAAGTGTAATCCTCACAAAGCACAAATTGCACAGAGGAAGTTGTATATTTGGGATATTTAATTTCACAGGGGAATAAAAAACTGGCTGCTGACCACACTGAGGCAATAAGCATGTGCACTCGCCCAAACACCATTTTGGGGGTACATAAAATTATGAGATTATTTAACTTTTGTTGGTTGCATATTTCAAATTACTTTAAAATTGTATAACCACTGAATGATTTATTGCAAGGGGCAGGAGGGCCCCATGATGCAATTGAGTGGATGTCGAACTGTGAGGTGGCATTCGCCACTTTGAAGCAAAAACTGTGTGGCCGTTCACTTTGTTCACTCATGGTTTGGGGGGGCATATGTCTGTGGTGCTCACACAGAAGCACGGGGACCGGCAGCGGCTGGTTGCCTATTTTTCATCCAGGCTGGATGCTTACAGGACGGGGCTACGGATGCTGTAAGGCAAGCGCTGCCACTGATAGGAACACTAGATGTGGACCTTGTCGTGCCTCACGCAATCCTTGATATTTTGTCAGAAAAATAAAAAATCTTCTGTAGTCCACGTGGACAGGTGAAATGACTAAATTAAGTACAAACATCCATAAAAATTGAGCGCACTTCGGAGGAGTTCTGTCATAAATAGGGAATTTCATTATTTAAAAATGTGTGGAACCCAATAAGAACCAGGATACGAAATGATTGCAATGTCTGATAAATTTTCCTCTGTTAAACATGCATCTAAAACAAATAGTGATTTTCTCAAGCAAAATGACTTTTATGTTAGATGTATCAAAATAGAACGCAGCAGATATTCATTTGGCATTACACCAGATTATGTGTAGGAACACTGAATCACAGCTTCCAGGACAGCTCTGGAAGCATGATGAAAAAACAGGAGGGAAGTAGAGGATTGATGAGAATGAAATTAAAACCTCACATTAAAAAAAAAAAAAAAAAAAGGAAGTCATGCTATGAAAGTAGTTTTGTTAAAAACAAAAGGATGAAGTGAAGTGTGATAGAGAACAAACCTGCTTATTGTGTTTTACTATATGAAATGTATTTTTATGTGTTAATAACAAAACTATGTATGTAACTAATTGTGCAAAATAGAAAGATACTGGGAATGAGAAATCTTCGAGGAGGAAGATATGTGGATGAGCTAAGGGAGTCAGATATATAGTTCTGGGCGTCCCGCCAAGTTTCAACTGCAACAATTTTTGGTACAAAAGGGAGATAAGAAGCTTGCTACAGGTGTCTGAGAAGGTCACGAATATGTTAACATGATTTAAGGGCCATTAATGCCATAGTGGACGTACCTGTAGTGAAGTACCTGTAGTTCCAGACCCACACACGCTGTTGTCCAACATTCCACCCGACGGTACACAGTTATTGATCTATGTTCTGCATTTTTCAGCGTGCCCTTACATCCAGCGTCATAATATTTGTTTGCATTTACGTATCAAGGCCAACAATATACATACACCAGAATGCCACAGGGCTATTGCGAAAGCCCCTCAGTATTCAATAGAGTGTTAGCACAAGACCTGCAACATTTAGATATACCAAGCACACTGATCCAATATGTAGACGATTTGTTAATTTGCAGCCCCACTAAAGACCAATGTGAGCAGAACTCGTTTGCCGTGTTAACAGCATTGGCAGCAGGAGGGCATAAAGTCAGTAAAGACAAACTGCAATTTTGCCAACAAACGGTTGAATATATGGGTAGGCAATTGAGTGGGGATAAAAGGCACATTGCGTCATCACACATTGAGGCCATAGCAAAGGCACCTAAGCCAGAAACAGTTGGACAGATGCTGTCCTTTTTAGGAATGGCAGGGTATAGCAGACCGTGGATTTGTGATTACGCAGTCATTACATCACCGCTACGCTCAATGATTAAAGCCGCAGGGCAAACCAGCGGTGCAGCATTACTGACCTGGACTGAGGAGGGAGAAGGGGCTTTTCAGGCCCTAAAACAACACATGCAGACAACCCCAGCTCTTGGAAATCCTGACTACAGCAAACCGTTTCATCTGTACGTTGCTGAGCGTTCAGGATTTGCGTGTGCAGTACTGATGCAAGACACGCCCACAGGCAAACAACCACTAGCCTATTACAGTACAAAATTAGATACAGTAGAACAGGGACTGCCACCGTGCTATCAAGGCTTAGCGGCAGCCACCTTCGCCTATCAGAAGGCGTCCGTTTTGACAATGGGCCACCCAGTGATCCTGTACACGTCCCACCAACTACACGCACTGTTGACCAGCTCGCGATTCGTTCTAACTCAAGCCAGAAAAACAGGGTATGAAACAATTCTATCCGCACCAGACATTACCATCCAACGATGCACAATAGTTAACCCAGCCACAAGAATGGTTCTACCCACAGACGGCACACCACATGACTGTGTACAGACGACAGACACTTTTCTCAAAGCCCGAGAAGACTTACACAATCAACCTATCACAGCAGACCTTACATTGTTTGTGGACGGTTCGTGCTATAGAGACGAGAAGGGAAACCATGCGGGTTATGGGGTAGTACAGTTAAACGCGGACGATACGTCTTTTTCCGAAGTGCAAGCCGTAGAGGTAGCACAGCCATGTTCTGCTCAGTTAGCAGAAATAAAGGCCTTAACAGCGGCATGCAGACTAGCGGCGGGAAAGCGCACCAACATTTACACAGACTCAGCTTATGCTTATGGCGTTTGTCATGTCTACGGTACCATTTGGAAACAGAGAGGATTTCATAGGGCAGACGGTACAGCTATAACACACGGAGAAGCAATCTCCGATCTGCTGGAAGCCATGAAGCTTCCTGCAGCGTTAGCCATCATAAAATGCCCGGCGCATCAGAAAACAAACACTAATAGCACAGGGAAACAATCTGGCAGACGAGGTAGCACGCCGCGCAGCAGTGGGGCCTACCCCCATGGGAGCACTGATAGCAGAAGACCCGGCCCCTACAGGGAACGTGCTCTCCCTCATTGAGGCGCAAGACAAAGCGAGTGTATATGAAATAACTAAATGGGTAAAAAGGGGGGCAGTGAAAACAAAGGACGGCCCACACAGAGGGCTGTGGCGAGGGCCAGCAGGACATTTTGTAGCTCCTATATCCGTGGTCCGAACATTGATCAAAGATGCGCATGGTCAAGACCATTGCGCAAGGGGGGACGTGGTCAAACGTATTCAGAATGCCTGGTGGTCACCTTATTTGGCAACAATGGTAGACCAGGCACTCAATGATTGCGAAGTTTGCGCGACATACAATAACAGGAAAGCATTTTCAGCGCCACCACCTGATGGACCATTCAGACACTTAATGATAGATTACGTGGACATGATTGAACGGGTCCAAAATAAAAGGCACATGCTAGTGGTGGTGGATAGATTCAGTAGATGGGTAGAAGCAGCACCCACAAGTAGCCCAGATGCTAAATCAGTCGCAAAATTTCTGTGCAAAGAAGTGTTTCCTAGATTCGGGATCCCAGATAAGATTAGCTCAGACAATGGACCACATTTTGTAGCTGAAATGATAAAAGTCATAATGAAAATGTTGGGAGTCAGACAAAGATTTGGGTGTGTATATCACCCGCAGTCGCAAGGAATGGTGGAAAGAGCAAACGGCAGCCTAAAAGCAAAAATCGCCAAGATATGTGCAGATAGCACAATCAACTGGGTGGACGCACTACCACTGGCACTAATGAGCATGAGAATGCAGACTAACAGAAGCACGCATCTAACCCCACATGAAATGCTAACAGGAAGACCCATGCCAGTGCCGTACCTTCGTGGCCCATACAATGGGCCGGCACTGGAACAGCTTGAGAAAGAATTGTCAAGCTATGTACAGCATCTAACTGTAATACACAAGACCATTTTCCAACAGGTAAAAGGTGCCACCGAAGAAAGAACGAGCGACATCGCCAAGGATCTGAGAAAGATACGCCCAGGAGACTGGGTGTATATCAAAACATTCAAAAGAAAGTGGAGTGAACCCAGGCGTGAAGGACCATTCAAAGTTGTCTTGGCAACTCCTACTGCACTTAAGGTTGAAGGTAAAACTGTGTGGTTCCACCTTAACCATTGCTGTAGGGCACGAGGGCCAGAGCGCACATTAGACGAGGTAAGGAGGGACTTACGGGGAATAGAGGAGGAAGTAGATGGGGAAGCAGGACAAGGACCCTCTGAGGAAAGGCAGGATGAGGAAGGTGCACCTTCAGAGAGCAGGGAACCCTCAGGGGGTGGTGAAGCGTAGAGAAAGGCAAAAGCAAGGGAAGAGGGCGTGGAGAGCAGTAGTAATAAGGCCCCTGTGGCTGTTGTTAATATGCCCGGTAATAGCCGCTACATCCATCAAACAAGACATCAGTAAAACCGCAAAGGGAAAGGGGCTAAATGACATACAGGCAGACCTACCATTAATGATGGAAAAACACCTCACACCGTTAAGACAGTCCAACATGTTTTACCAATGGATGGAATATTCTGCAAGGGAAGTAACTGAGGAAACATGCATCACATGCTACAACCGCGGTACAAAAAGAATACCCCACGTGAAACCACTACCATTTACACAAAGGGAATGCAAAGGGACAGAAACTCAAATATGCCACTTGGAATGTCTGCTGTACTACATGGCAAAAGGACCAAAGCACCTAAAACCCGAGCCGCTTGAAATAGATGGGAAACGCAAACCAGCGGTGCCAATACTGAACAGCGACACAATGACTGATGGCTATGTGCGTACCGCGAGTGGAACGCGGTGGATGAACATAAGCAAATGTCGAGACATTCTTATCCCTGTAGACGAGACAATGGCAGAAATGGTACCACCAGCTATAGTAAACGAGGGGATTGAGTTCCCAATTTGTGTAGCTCAGAACCTTATCCCACAAATGGGACCCAGCGGACCTACTCTCCGGTACAGATATGCAGCAGACCCACAAGTCAACTGTGGTAAGTGGGACTGGAAATCTAATCGGGGCTGCACAACATCGGATGTGGCACCAATCAAATGCCGAGAGGTAGTTGACAGCTATGGATATGTATCCCGGCAGGTGGACGCCACAGGAGCGATACTGCAGGTTGTAATCACTGTGCCAGACTTTACAGGGGGAACTCGCCCATTAGCAGACGTATATTGGTACTGCGGTAATGGTACAAAGCTTAGAGCCACTTTGAAACAAGGTTGGAAGGGTATATGCGCTCCGGTAGGTTTGACGGGGCGATTGACCGTAATGAAGCCACGAGATCCAACAAGGAAAATGAAAAGAGGAGTGAAAGAGTGGGTTGAAGACAGTGAGGTGAGCGTGAATTGGGCCGGAATACCTGTAAATATACCAAGGAGCCATAGAATACTAGGATTAGACTCCTCTGATAATCTTATAGCGTTTTTACCCTGGGTACAGATAAAAAGAAACGTTGAATGGATCAACTATTTATGGTACAACCAGCAGAGATTCATTAATCACACTGTAGCAGCTCTGCAAGGGATATCAGAACAGCTGCACGCCACCTCACTCGTGACAGTACAAAATAGGCTAATACTTGATACAATGTTAGCTGAGGAGCAGGGGGTGTGTGAGAGTATTGGGGACGAATGCTGTACAGTCATTCCAATGCACACAGGAAAAGGGGGTAATATAACAACTGCATTAGAGGCATTGGAAAATTTAAGAAATGAACATGTAAAAAACACAAGGGGGGAATCCAGAGAAGGGTCATGGTGGGACTGGCTTAACATGCCATCATGGAAAACGGCTTTGGTAAAGATAGGGGTGGTCATGGGGACAGTACTGTTGATGTTGTTGTTTGCTACATGCTGTGTGATTCCTCTGATACAGTCTATGGTCAAGAGAATGATAGCTGCAGTGACTGGACAATTCCCACTGGTTACTGAACCAGACTCGGAAGCCCTCCTCCCTGAACTGGTAGCTGAAGAAGGACCTATGGTGGAGGAGGAACTGTCACCGAGGGGGGAAGAACCACTGCATGAGATTCAATATGGTACAGGGGAAGGGGGATGTTTTGTTGTAATTGTCTTTCAAACAGGACCGAACGAGTATTGCGATCAACAAGGAAACCCGGTGAACGCCAGAGGTGGACCCTTGGACTGTCCGTTTGGAAACCCACTGTGCGAATGGGGAGTGAGAGCAGGTGCCGGATGGGAGTGTTGGGACCACCACCCACAAGCCGCTCGCGCGGTCAGGGATCCCCAGTTCTGGGACGCCTATGCCAGAGAGATCTGGAACATAGGTCCCGGGGACGAGGGGGACGGCCTGCCTGATGAAGAATAAAAGAAACCCCAGTCACTGTGCATCGAATGTGCTAGCAACCTCTCCACAGTGATGACCCTCTACGGTATGTAAAGCACCTGGGTTGAAGAAACATGCTTTGACCAAAAACTTCACAAGATGATACAAGGACACACCATTAGCAAGAGTATCTGAGTGATGTGCTAGTAACCTCTCCTCAGTATACAAAGTGCCAGACTACAGCTTGCAAAGAGCTAAACTGGACGAAGTAGATGACCAGGCCGCGGAAAAAGAGAAACAAACGGGGAACGGCAATCAAGATATCAACATAGCTGAGCACATATGGACTGATTGATCAAGAAGAAAACCGACCAGAATCATGATAAAAAGATCCATGTGACCATTTTATATAATTGTGTAATTATAAGCACATGTAACCCGTGGCTGATCTTATTACAAGTATATTCAGGCTTGAGCACGCAGTATGTATGTAAAATATGTGTTAGAGGGGAGGATCGGGGCTCACTGAATTTTGTTGAGAAAACACTAACCACGCTTTGCCCCACTGATGTTGTCTAGGCACCCCAGGCGGCACAGAAAGACTTCTATCCACCAGCATCAGCAGCGGTAAATAATCCTCATTTTAATTTCATTTCTGCATTCTCTCTCCAGTCTTTAACACGAGAGGTTGCAACATAACTAAAAAGATAACTTACACATTTCTATTTAAAATGGTAACTGCTTTTAGAACTTACTCCATTCAAAATTAAAAACTGAATTGTACACTTAAGGGTAGATATTATAAAATGACATTCCTTTTTAAAAAAAATATATATATAGTTAAATTAATCCCAGAAACCCCTTAGTTCCAACCATGGGAAAACATGTTGTAGTGACCCAAGTGAGGACTGAATGGACCCACAGTGACCTGAACGTGCTGAACTTTGTCTCTGGAACCCCTTGCCATTTTTTGATCATATGACTAAAATTCCATAACTCCTGAGGGAAAACAAATTCTACCAACCACACAAAAACAATATAACAGGCAATAGGTCTACACATTTTTCATGTTATTTGGATTCCGGAACAACCCATAAAGCTATGAAATGATAAAATTATTATAACAGATATAATAGTAATGATGTTACTTGCTCATTTGTTAATTACTATTTACCATTTCATACAGAATAGGATGTCACACTCCCACAGAGCAAAGTTCAACTGAAAGTGAAAGTAGCCTAGATTGGAATAAATCAAACCTACCGTTGTTTCACTTTGTTCGCAAACAAAGACAGGCTACAACTTCAGTTAATTTGATCATACATTACAGATATTTTTATCACGTTTTTTTTTTACCTGTCCTATCGGACAACTGGAAGAGCCATTCCACTTGTCTGATCACAAAGTTTGCTTGTCCCGGACAAGCGTTAATGTCGAGCTCGGCATAACCTAATAAACCAGAATAAATTTAAGACTCACCGGACTCGCCAGCGCATTAAGAACCATTTGTCCTTGGAATCTGTACTTAGTTTGAAACTAACTTAGCTATATATATATATTTTTAAATATTTTTTTTTACTTCTGCGTAGGGGTTGTGCGGAAGGGCGCAAGCGGACGTCACGTGGTACCTCCAAGAATTTAAAAGCGCGTAGTTTCCTCAGAGCGAGAGCGGCTCTTTGACCCTGTGGACATGGGATCATGGGATGCATAGTCTCCATAAATTTTCATGCTTTAGGAATCCAGGAGCTCCGAAGGCTGTCTTCAGTGTTCGTCTATCTGGAAGGTTCCTTTACGAAAGGGTAATCAATTAATGAAATAAAATATATATTTATGTTGCCTAAAAATGTATATTTTGGAAATAATGTAGCCTGTGTTGTAATTATAGCCGACAATGCATTAATAAACGAGAAGATAATGTAACAAAACCTTTCCAAAATAATCCGATGATATCTGTTACTTAGCAACGCTGACAACAAAGTAGAATCGTCGGTTCAATGCTCTTCTAGTTCTGCATTCAGTTAAAACCACCGCTTGTTTGGTAACCTACACTTTGACGGTATATTCGTCCCGTTCAAACTAAATGTCCAGTCAAATGCTTTTTGGGAGTCATTTTAAAATTCCTTATACAGGTCAGTGTGGAGAGCAGCTTATTTAGCCTTCCAGATGAATAAGCATTAAAAAATAATAATAATAATAATAATAATAATAATAATATATATATGCTGCAAATGAAATCTAAAAGTATTATTGCATGTAAATTGTTATTTTCATAATTTCAGCCAGTTGCCAGACCAAAAATATTGACAGTGCATTTAATGTTCATTAAAGTCTACTTTCTTTTCTTTTCTTTTTTTTTTTGCTGTGAACTGCTAGGCTGTTGGATATGCATTTAGTTATGAAATGGGGAATGTGATTATCAGTGGAAGCACTTCCTATAGATGACGGGTATCTGCATACACATTTTGATGTGTTGTTCTTTACATGCTAGATAGTATTGAATAATATTTCCTCTGTACAGGGCCAGTCAATACTCATGAATACTCCTGGTGCAGAAAATCACTGGATGTGTAAATGTTGCAGTTGTAGCTACATGCACCGGTTTGGTGCTTTCTGTACTCAGGGGAACTCTTTCCAGGGGCAATGATGGCAGCTGTGCAGGAGAAGATCCCGTTGAGAAGGCAAAAGACAGCCCACTGGAGTGGAGTGAAAACTCAAAGCCTGCAGCCACAGATACCATGCTGGGCCCTGTCAAACTCACACAGCAAGGTGACCAAAGAATTATAATGGATAAAGAACTGGGCTTGTAACTCAAAGGTTGCAGGGTTGCTTATGTCTTACTTATGTGGGCAACATAGCTCGGGAGGTAAGAGCGCTTGTCTGGCAGTCGGAGGGTTGCCGGTTCGATCCCCCACCCCGGGCATGTCGAAGTGTCCCTGAGCAAGACACCTAACCCCTAATTGCTCTGGTGAATGTGAGGCATCAATTGTAAAGCACTTTGGATAAAAGCGCTATATAAATGCAGTCCATTTACCATTTACCAAAACTGCTTAAGTATATATCCAACTGTATAAATGGATGCTATGTAATGAAGCAAAAAAAAGTTGCTTAGGACGAGCAACTGCTAAATGCCAGTAATGGAATGTTAATATTTTTCCTCGCTGTATCATTTGTCTTGCGCAGACAGTCAGTGTCTGAAGTGTCCCAACACTTCAACCAACCGTCTCAAACCCAGTAAGTCTGCACTCTTCACAAGATGAAAGTTCACCTACATATAGCTGATCTCCAAATATCAGTTGTAATCTTATCTTCTGTGTCGCTGCTTTAACTGCACAATCATAGCATGATATCACAGGCTTAATAAGATACACTAAAGCATCAAGGTGGCTGGGAGATAATTAGATTAATCCAAAATGATGAGCTAGCTCTAGCTTTGCCCTGGCTATGTTTAAAGAAACCACCCAGAGGAAGACAAAGCCAAAATCCGGTGTTTTTAGGAAACCTGTAACTACATCAACTATTTTAATGTCCCTGAAAATAACCAGTGTACAACCAAAGCTTCCTTATAAATATGTGCAATTAAATAATCATGATCTACTTATAAAAAATATTAAACGGATGCTGTTTCTTGTTAACCCTGTCTTCGACAACACTGTGCTCAGACCCGTATCAAGGGTGTAAAGTGCTGAAAACAAGTAAATCATTCACATGTACAGAATTTGGTGGTGTGATTTTTATTACCAGTCTGTCACCATTTGTATTTAGAATTTCATGTGTGTTACATAGGAAATTGAGCAATGTTGCATTTAAGCCTGCAGGTGTTTGAGTCGTCAAAGGGAAATTGTAAGTTCTTCTTGTTTGGATGAAGTAGTTGGAGAGACTGAAGGCAA
>NC_057943.1:6416148-6420600 GCF_018555375.3 Anguilla rostrata | reverse complement strand
AGAGGGGAGAACGGCAGACACACTGAGGCATTTATTTTGATGTGCCCGACCCGTCCTGACCTCGAACAGTTTCACACAATCAGAGGAGATCATAAAAACGGCGTCCCACCCCCCGTGTTATAAATTCGAGTCACAGCGCGGACCTCGGGGGTTCGATGGAGGTCGAGCCGCGCGGAGCCCTGCAGCGGGAGGACGTCCCTCGCCGGGCGTACTCACACGGATCCTGATTGGACGGGATGAATATTGATCAGTCGCTGAGTGACATTTAGCAGGTGTAATTCATTTGCACGTGTAATGGCGGACGTGGAGGAGCGCAGAGGCGGCTGCCTCTTTAAAATGTCAGCCTGCGCGGCGGCTGGACGGGTCGCCATTTCGCGGCCCGGGGTGTGGTGGGACGGCCGGAGTGGCGTTTATCTCTTTTTGTTTCCTTTCTGCTCGACGGCCACTGGGATCACGGCGATTAGAGGACAGGCATAGTGAAAACAGATGTTCATTTTCCCCCCTTCTCTCTCTTGCTTTCTCTCTCTCTCTCACTCTCTCCCTCTCTCACTCTTTCTCTCTCCTTCTCTCTCTCACTCTCTCTCTCTCTCTCTCTCCCCACTCTCCCTCTCTCTCTCATTCTTTCTCTCTCCTTCTCTCTCTCACTCTCTCTCGCTCTCTCCCTTTCTCTATCCCTCTCTCTCTCTCCCTTTCCCTCACTCTCTCTCCCTCTCTCTTGCTCACTCTCTCTCTCCCTCTCCCTTGCTCGCTCTCTCTCTCTCCTCTCTTTCTCCCCCCGTCTCCTGTGCAGTCAAGCCCTCCTCCGCTCCAACCTCAGTATTGTTCCTGTGCAAATACTGTGTTTTAGCGGGATCCCCTGCTGTAAGCACTTCTCTCCCCGCTCCGTTAATGGGATCCTCAATCACTGGGGTGCCTGGGGGGGCCTCCCCGCGCCCCGCCGCCCCGCGCGCCAGCGCAGCGGCCGCCGTCAGCCTTAAACGTCCACCCGACCTGCCCGCCGCTTCGCGCGCTCGCCCGAGCGCTGCCGACGCCCCGGCGCGTTCCAGCCGCCGAACCGCGGGAACTCTCGCGGTCCGCCCGCCGCTCAGACCGAGGAGCGTATTTCAACCTCGGGCGCGTAGGGTGCTATTTCTGAATGTGTGTTTCTGTGTGTAAAACCTCTTTCTGAATGTGTTTCTGTGTGTAAAACCTCTTTCTGAATGTGTTTCTGTGTGTAAAACCTCTTTCTGAATGTGTTTCTGTGTGTAAAACCTCTTTCTGAATGTGTTTCTGTGTGTAAAACCTCTTTCTGAATGTGTTTCTGTGTGTAAAACCTCTTTCTGAATGTGTTTGTGTGTAAAACCTCTTTCTGAATGTGTTTCTGTGTGTAAAACCTCTTTCTGAATGTGTTTCTGTGTGTAAAACCTCTTTCTGAATGTGTTTCTGTGTGTAAAACCTCTTTCTGAATGTGTTTCTGTGTGTAAAACCTCTTTCTGAATGTGTTTCTGTGTAAAACCTCTTCTGAATGTGTTTCTGTGTGTAAAACCTCTTTCTGAATGTGTTTCTGTGTGTAAAACCTCTTTCTGAATGTGTTTCTGTGTGTAAAACCTCTTTCTGAATGTGTTTCTGTGTGTAAAACCTCTTTCTGAATGTGTTTCTGTGTGTAAAACCTCTTTCTGAATGTGTTTCTGTGTGTAAAACCTCTTTCTGAATGTGTTTCTGTGTGTAAAACCTCTTTCTGGATGTGTTTTCTGTGTGTAAAACCTCTTTCTGAATGTGTTTCTGTGTGTAAAACCTCTTTCTGAATGTGTTTCTGTGTGTAAAACCTCTTTCTGAATGTGTTTCTGTGTGTAAAACCTCTTTCTGAATGTGTTTCTGTGTGTAAAACCTCTTTCTGAATGTGTTTCTGTGTGTAAAACCTCTTTCTGAATGTGTTTCTGTGTGTAAAACCTCTTTCTGAATGTGTGTTTCTGTGTGTAAAACCTCTTTCTGAATGTGTTTCTGTGTAAAACCTCTTTCTGAATGTGTTTCTCTGTGTAAAACCTCTTTCTGAATGTGTTTCTGTGTGTAAAACCTCTTTCTGAATGTGTTTTCTGTGTAAAACCTCTTTCTGAATGTGTTTCTGTGTGTAAAACCTCTTTCTGAATGTGTTTTCTTGTTGTTAAAACCTCTTTCTGAATGTGTTTCTCTGTGTAAAACCTCTTTCTGAATGGTGTTTCTGTGTATAAAACCTCTTTCTGAATGTGTTTCTGTGTGTAAAACCTCTTCTGATGTGTTTTCTGTGTGTAAAACCTCTTTCTGAATGTGTTTCTGTGTAAAACCTCTTTCTGAATGTGTTTCTCTGTGTAAAACCTCTTTCTGAATGTGTTTCTGTGTGTAAAACCTCTTTCTGAATGTGTTTCTGTGTAAAACCTCTTTCTGAATGTGTTTCTGTGTGTAAAACCTCTTTCTGAATGTGTTTCTGTGTGTAAAACCTCTTTCTGAATGTGTTTCTGTGTGTAAAACCTCTTTCTGAATGTGTTTCTGTGTGTAAAACCTCTTTCTGAATGTGTTTCTGTGTAAAACCTCTTTCTGAATGTGTTTCTGTGTGTAAAACCTCTTTCTGAATGTGTTTCTGTGTAAAACCTCTTTCTGAATGTGTTTCTGTGTGTAAAACCTCTTTCTGAATGTGTTTCTGTGTGTAAAACCTCTTTCTGAATGTGCTTTTCTGTGTAAAACCTCTTTCTGAATGTGTTTTTGTGTGTAAAACCTCTTTCTGAATGTGTTTCTGTGTGTAAAACCTCTTTCTGAATGTGTTTCTGTGTGTAAAACCTCTTTCTGAATGTGTTTCTGTGTGTAAAACCTCTTTCTGAATGTGCTTTTGTGTGTAAAACCTCTTTCTGAATGTGCTTTTCTGTGTAGGACCTTTACATTACATTACAGGCATTTAGCAGACGCTCTTATCCAGAGTGACTTGCACAACTTTTTACATACTGTAGCATTTACATTGCATCCCTGTATACAAGTGGATGTATACAGAAGCAATGCAGGCTGAGTACCTTGCTCAAGGGTACAACGGCAGTGTCCTACCTGGGAATCTAACCTCTGACCTTTAGGGTACAAGACCAGCACCTTACTCGTTACACTACACTGCCGCCCAGCATTGTGTCTGCATGTTGTGCGTCCGCCCTCATTGTGTGGGCCTGCTCGGCTACGCTAGCCTGCAGTACACTTCATTCAGTCTGAGCTATCCCCTGTCAATGAGGGTTTTAAACGTCACGGAAGCAGCGAGGCCTGTGCAGGCTTATGACTGCAAAACAGCGAGGGGAAAACGATACCCGAAACAAGGGAACTACGCCGAGCCTTATTTTTGTTAAAGGGCCATCATTCTCACTTAGCCAACTGGCTCAAATTAGCACGGTGAGGCTACTGCTAGCGGCCGCTAACGTTTGCTGAACCGCTCACCGAGGGAAATGGCGTAACTCTGTTTGAAGTATTTTTGCTCAAAATGCCTTATTCAGTGTATTTTTATAAAACTCAATCGGGCATACAATGGTATTATATAACTTTGTGAAATTAGTACGCTTCATTTACCCATTGTGGAATTGGATTGTTTTGTTGTTGTGCCTTGCAGCAGATTCGTCTGCACAAGAACAGCACCTGACCCTTCTTGCTGTGTATTATGTGTGTGTCGGGGAACCAAGGTCAGCACAGATAAATGGAAACTCGAAGGGCTTGGGCAACGAAGACCATTAGCGTCACATTCTGCAAGTGTTTCATTTGTACACTTGGAGTTAATCTATTAAGTTCTGAGGCTTAATGAAGAGCACGGATTCATATCCGTTTAAAAGCTGCTTAGACACTAAGATGCCAGAGGTCTGTGGAAATCCCAGGTCTGCTGTTTAATCGATG
Source organism: Anguilla rostrata (assembly GCF_018555375.3). Classification (NCBI taxonomy): domain Eukaryota; kingdom Metazoa; phylum Chordata; class Actinopteri; order Anguilliformes; family Anguillidae; genus Anguilla; species Anguilla rostrata. The sequence continues at coordinate 6,416,730 of NC_057943.1, read as the reverse complement.
GAACATATTCCCTTCGTGGGGTCACACTGTGGGGCCAAAGTGCCAAGTAATATTTGAACTTCTGCTAATGGATAATCGATGGCGTTGAGAAGTACAAGTTGAGAATATTGACTCGCCTGCTTCCTATAAAAAAAATAAAAAAAACCCAAACTGCTTCATCTCAGACAAGTGCATTTAAGGACTTGCAGCAATGCTCTGAATATTAGAGAAACAAATCCCTCAAAATGGATTTTGTTTTTCGCGTGTGCTCGTTTTGTGTCTGAATGTGGTTTTATGCCAGCTTTTTAGCTGGTATACTCCAACGCACTTCAGGATAGATTTAATTAAGAATAGTCATGCCCTCTTGACAGCGCGTTTGCTAGCTGGCTGCGTATAATGGAAAACGTGCTCTTGTAATTGCACTGCAGAGAAACAAAGCTGCAATTCTTCTGACTGACCACATGATGGCAGTAGGTGGAATTAATTTGCGCCACTTGAGCTCTTCAGCAGTGGAGCCAGTGGTTTGTTGAACTTGCACTGATGGATATTGTAATTTCCCTTAGATTCAATGAAAACGTAAATAATCTCAGTTTTTTTTCAGAT